>NW_010318526.1:21030-44680 GCF_000700745.2 Antrostomus carolinensis | reverse complement strand
CCACATGTGCGTGTGTCATTGTTCTGTCCTCCCTTTGTGCCCCCCCCATGTAAGCTGCCCGGAGTAGTGCGTTAGGAATATTCTTTTCCCACTCGTTTTCCTGGGAACAGACTCTTAGAGCATGAAAGTCATTTGGTGTAGTACCCCGCTTCTCGCTGAGGAATGCTGGTGCACGTTGCAGCACCTCCCTAATATCCCTCACACCCTTCCCGAGGGGAGTGAGCACGTTGGGAGCGTTTGCCGCCCGGGGAGGCGGTGGGGGAAGGCATGGTGCAAAGCTCTCTCGGATAGTTTCCCGTTTCCCTTTCTCTGCTGCCCCAGCCACACATGCACAAGAGGCACATTCGGTGGTGTCCTGCCATGATCCTGGTGGGTAACATGGAGCAGTCCTGCACAAACCTTGGTTCAAATTTTCCTCAACTTGAATGAAGTTGAGATCAGATGCACACTGGGGCAATCTTGCACACCCTTCCCAGGGGAGAAGTACCCCCCAGCTTTTCTTCCCTTCTCAAAACCTCAGGTTTTTTTGTGCAAATTTTTCAAGTAAAATATGGTAAACAAAAATGGTGCAGGGTTTTGGGGGTTTTTGGGGGTTTTTTTTGCTTGGCTCCTTCATTGCAAGCTGAAACGTTGGAAAATTGAGAACAGAGAAACCAACAGTTCACAAGTTCTGTTCCTACATTAAAAGTAGAGAAGAAACTAGATCCCTTAGCAAAATGGCTAAAAATAACTCTTTTCCATGTAAGCAATTGTTTTAGCTGCTTCAGGGTTGTTGAATAGTTTGACAAATGGGAGGGATGAGAGTACAAAGCATTTGAACATGCTTCAGTAAAGCTTGGAAACCCATGAAATAAGTTCTTAAGCTAATATCTTTTTATTTTTTCCCAGCAGACCTTCCTATTGGCATTGTGAATAAACTGCAAACACACTTAGAGCTGCAAATCTCTTGTTTTGCTGCTTTAACTCTTAGGTTTGTCACAATATCCTGTATGCATGTTAGGTCCAACTTTAGCTATTTACAAAAAAGACCATAGTATTCTCTGAATGGACAGGTAAACTTCCATCTTGGGAATGTCTGTTTCGCCTCCACTGTCTTACTTGTCTCTGTAAGAGGTACAGTAGCATTATGAATTCTTAAAGTAAGGAGGCCTCTCCTAATTACTTTCTTATTATAATGAACGGATTTGTTCCAAGACTACTTTCAACTCAGTAGTTAAGTTGTAGTGTACAACTGTTTCAGTGCTAGTTTAACTCAGCTGATTGTAATGTTCTGAATATTTTTATTTAGAGTTGAATAGTTGATGTTAAGTATAAAAAAAAAAGCTAAAATTGACAGCTTTTTATAACAGCTTTCTATGGGGCAGAGCAGGAGTAGGGATGAACAGGGTTTTGTTCTACTTCAGCTGATGGTGTTCTTCAGCAAGAAGACAACTCTCTTTACTGGGATGGCCTTAGGAGGCCATTGTGGTAGAGACCATGCCTGAGAGCTTTGTGTGGGCCAGCGTGGAGGAAGCAGCAGGTGACAGAATCAGGGAGGAATTGCATACTTTTTGTTACTTGAAAAAAGTATTTAAATAGGCTTAGCCCATTCCTTCCTAACAATTCCCAAAGTTTTATTTTGCCATACAGCTACCTTTTTTTAAAAGCCCTTGAATTGTTAATGTTCTGTTTCATTCCTCCCCTGTATGACTTAAGGAATTGAATTTAGTATCCTAATACCTCCTGAGTCAATCTGATATTTGATTTAAAGGATGTCAAGAGCGGGTTTAACATTGTGTGGAGAGAAACTGAAGATAACACAAATGGTTTGATGTTACCTCATAAAACCTTTAAAACTGTTAATACATTAAACCATGGTACTCATGATTTCACAGTTGAGTTTAATTTGAAGCTGGATTTTAACATGGAATTATATTAAATAATAATTTCCACTCTGAATAAAAGTTCATATTGGTCATTAGTAGAAACCTGCCTGCCTTTCCCTATGCAGTATTTGCAGGAATAAAACTAAAATACCCTGCCACCCAAACAAACAAAAAACCCACAAAAGTACGCCTAATCTGGTAAATATCAATGATTTTAATGCTGCACAAATACAGTTTTACAGAAGCGTGTTATTTAGTTGATAGTATTTTAAGTTTCAAGAAACATCCAAAGTAGTGATGAATTGTAGCCAAAGATACTAATATGGTATAGTAAGCTTAATGATCTCGGAAAACATCAAATAATAAGGGCTAAAGAAAACGTGATGTTTTTGTTTAAATGCTTAGATATGGGTTCATTCACTGAGCTTATCTTATGAAATACTTGATTTTTGTAATGATACGTACATAACTTTCAACATTTATTTTGAAAAGTTGGACATAGTAAATAGAGGGTACACGGTAGTAATCAAGTATGTCACTTGGAAGCAAAAGTAATGCAGATGGCTAGTGCTACAGATTGCTGAGGATCAAATGTTAAAATTTCTGATGTTGCAAGAGTGGAATCAGTAAAGGATTCTTGCACTGCTGTTACTGAAAAATATTTTTCGATGCAGAAAACATTTAGCACATCCTCCAGTGTTCCAGTTTTGTAGGCTGCTGGATCACTGATTAGAATAGGCTACACATAAGATAATTCTAATAAACAGTATTTGCAAGATGTTAACTATTTTGGGGGTTAAAATCTAGAGAAGTAGAATTTTATTTATGTAGTGGGTTTGGGTATCAAAGGTGGAATTTGCTTGCCCTGTACCATTGTATTCATAATAGGTATGTTAAAACAATGGTCAACATAGGTTGTTTTCTGCAGATTTCAGCCTTAGGTTGTACCTGGTTATTCCAGCAGTTACAAAAAGACCTTTCCTAGGATAGATGGTCCTTCTGCAGCTCTTCTTAATCATGAGCTAAATGGGCTGAGGATTTTTACTCTTACCTTTTGAAAGACTTAATTTTTTTTTTCTACTTTCACCCCTCTCCCATTTCCTCCTGAAGCCACAGTCAGTACATTGCAGCCAGAGAATGCCTGCGTCACAGGGACTGGGGTAAGTACTGACTTATCCAACCTGTTTTCTAGGTTTCCTAGATCTGAAAGAAAGGCCGAGTTAAGAGTACCCTTCCAAAATGGCTGCTCTTAAGGAAGAGAGAGATGTGGAAGACTACAAGAGGAAAGGAAGACGATCCTCACAGGTGAGAGGATTGCTTTTTTTTAATTTAAAAAGTAGCTTTAAGGGGAAAAGATTAAAAATAATGTAACGATTTCTATCTGATGTGTTAATTCATAGCTTTTTCCCACCTTCTTTATCCCTGAATTAGCGGAGTAACTTTAAATTGCAGTGTATTATTACAGTTTTAAGGGGTGGGGTGTTAAGCATAGTGGGGAAATTTTGCTTTTCTAGTTTTCCGTTATAACAAAACGGATTAAATGTATGTTTGTGATTAGAGCAAGGTGTAAAGTGATATATCACTGCTAGTATGGGCAAGGATTGCAAAGACTACTAAAGCATTATATGATTTTCTGCTTTATTTCCAAGACATGAAATTTTGTCTCTATCTCTCTTTTTTTTTTTTTTTTTTTTTTTAATAAAAATGGTTGCCTAATAGTCACTGCAAATGAAAGCAAGGCTGTACTAAGTAAAAATAACTGTCTTCTTTTGCTTCTAGCAGAAATACCGTAGACTGAATAAGGTGCGTAGTATAGAGAAGATGTTGGGGCTGTTCGGGGAGGATGGGAGCTAGTTACTTTGGGGCAGGGTGTGGAAATGGGAGGGGGGAATAAACAGGCTTGATACCCTTCAGAAAATAAATGCAATTTTAAGATCAGCAAAGAGGGTGTTAAATATGCTTTTGTAGCTTATAACTGAGACATTTTCTGATTGTTTATTTTGATGTGTTTGCTATCTAACTTTACTTTCCCAGGGTGCCTGAATATTTTAGCTAGTTCAAACCGGCTTTTTCTGGAATGACACACTACTGCAATGTGGGAGGGCCTGTACACTTGAATTACGAACAAATCTTGTCCGAGTTGCATGTATCTGGTAGCATGTGGTCATTTTGTCTTGAAGTATGGTGTGTAAAGTCCTTCTGGAAGGAATGTTGCAACTGTCTCACTGCTGCTGGACTTTGGATAGAATGTAACTCAGGTCGCTCTGCTGCCTAGGAAATAAGCTCTTGCCCTTTACAAAAGTAGCTTGCTCTAGAATGTGCTTAAAAGCTGTTAAGTTTATAGAGGAAATTTTTCATGGAGAAAGTTGAGGAGGCACCAGTTGTCTGTAAGCTTTCTAGTTTCAGAAGGCAGTCTGGGAAGGGCCTGCCTGGGGGACAGAGCAGTCTGGTCTCACAGGTTTAGCCGCAGATGAGCGGAGATCTGGTGCCAGGCATTTTGTGGGCAGTTGCTGGTGTTCGTAGGGGTACAGTGCACGGGAAGGCTCTGCCTGAAAACAGCGCCCTTAGAGAGAAATACTGCAACTCCAAAAGGCTGCTTATTCAAAACCCTTGCCATAGGAAAGCTAAGTTTATAGCACATTTGGAATAAAGGCAGCGCATGTCTGCAGCAGCATTGTCAAAAGGTCTCGAGATTAATGCAAAGATGAGGTTTTTACAGGAATCCTGGGGGGTGCTAGTTGCCATTTTTAATTCCTCTCTTAGGAAAGCGGTACAGTTAGACTGCGCTGAGCGTTGGGGGTTTTAGGTCGAACATGGGACCGGGTGGCAGGGAGGGTGAGCAGGGGGCCCCAGGCGTTCCCTGCCCTCCTCGGGGGCCGCCCCCGTGGCGCCGCTGCGGCGCTGGGACGTGGCTGGCGGGGCGGGTGCTGCTGCTGCTGCGTGCGTTCCCGCTCCCCCCTGGCTCCGCCCCTCCGACTCCATATTGAGGGTGGAGGAGGCAAGATCGCTCACAAAATGGAGGCGGTCGGTGCTGCGTAGTGCTTTGGTTTGAGGGAAGAAGTCACTAGTCAAAGCTGGAAAGAAAGTTCCCCACCTTCTCAGAGCCCATTAATAGGTTTGGGAAGCCCCTTAAACTGCTTAGGGTGAGAAATGAAACTTCTTGCTGGCTGCCGGCAGGCTGGCCATTCTTACCGTGCCCCCCCCCGCACCCCCCCCCCGAAGGAGCACCGCAAAATGGCGTGCTGGCCTGCAGTATCAGCTGAGTGGGAGGGAGCCTGCTGATCTTGTTGAAACAGCGTGGTAGTTACACGAGGGAGGAAGGGAGAGACGTTTTGTGCAAAGCTTGCTGCTCAGGAGAGATTGCTGTTCCAACAGACTTGCAGCAGAAGGACTGAGAAACATTATCTTGTGCGACAGAGGACAGCACTCTTGATACCCTAGAGATGCTTACCACCAGTGAGAACAAAATGCTGGAAAAAAGCCAACTAATTATCTAAAAAAATGTTGTCTTTTATTTCTGTGAAGAGTTCTTATAGGTGTGTCTTGAGGATAATTCCTCTCCAATAGAGAGTAACAGCAGATGTTTTGCCTCTCATATGAGAACAGAAGTTTATGTGCACATAATAAAAATAAGTAGAAGAGGATTTCACTTTTCCTTTCAGGAGTGACCTGAAGAGTCAGGTGGTCATTCTTTTAAGGTAAAAGCAATCTGGGTTGCTAACTGAAAACCCCATAGCCTTGAGGAGAGTCAGAGAACTGTAAAAAGTCTGTCCAGTTTTTCCTTATATAGGTTTGTTTTATTTTGGAGAAGTCTAAACTCCACAGTTTCATATAATAGATTTCTTTTAATATGTGTAGGAGATCTTGAAACATTTAATGTTCCAGCTTTAACATAACCTAGCTAAAAATACGGTGTTAGATTAAAAAAAAAACCAAACAAACGCACAATTAGCAATTGAAAACTTCCAGCTTTAACATAACCTAGCTAAAAATACAGTGTTAGATTAAAAAAAAACAAACGCACAATTAGCAATTGAAAAGAACATTTAACTTAACCTAAAGCAGTTTCTATATACATCAGGTGTGTTTCCCTGTAAGATTTTAAGTATGTATAGTTACAATGGAGATTGTTTTAATTATACTTCTGTAGTGCAGACCTCGTGGAAGACTGTAGGAAAGGAAGTTTTACTTTGTAGTCACAGGACCACTAACTGTCAATCATTTATATAATGTTCCTGTAGTAACAGTTAGTGCCTTAAATAGAAAGTTGTTACCAAGAATGCTGAAGATCTTTCTCACTAAATTTAGCAGGTGTAAGAGCAGGGATTTACTTCACAGCCAGCTTTTCACAATCTTGGGCATTTTTTCCCGTGGTACAACCTGAACATCATAGCCAGTGGCTTCCTAAAGCAGTATATAATTTGGAAATTCTCTTTTGCCTTGTACTGCTTCACAATATTCATTGCTCTTCAGAGTGGTTATGTTGCACCTAAAGGGATGTACGCTTTTCTGATCAATCCTAGCACTGCCACCCCCTTTATTTAAACTGGCAGAGGTTAAAGCACTTCACCGTCAGGTTTGAAACAGGACATCTACATGTAGAAGTCTGGGACTGATTTTATGTCGTTCAGCTCTCAGGCTAATGCTGCATCTAGTCTGGGTTAACTCACTGCGGCAGAAACAGTAAAGCCTGTTACGCATTCGTGCTGCAGAATTGAAGTAATATGCAGCATAGCAAGACAGCAGCATGGCTGGGTAGCACCTTGTTGTGGGGTGTTTTACGTGCACAAAAGTATGAGCTTGCTAAATAAGATTTTAATCTGATTGCTTTTTATAAGACTTGCCTGGCAGTCTTGGGGATGGGAGAAAGTTGTAAAATAATTTTTCATAAACTCCTGACAAATGTATGATGATATTCCCTGCCTGTCTAAAAAAAAAAAACCAAACCATGCGACGCTGAAAGAGAGCAGAAACAGTAATGCATTTGTAAGTCCACTTCAATTGTGCTATAGAAGAGTGAGCTCTGAAAATTAGCACATTTTAAAATGTGGCTGGTCATACATAGGTGATACTGTCAAGGGCTGCAGTTAAGCTTGTTTTACAGTGCTTATGCTACCAGTCTTCTTCCAGTAGTTGTACCCACTACTAGTCATTGATTAGTCAGTATTCAAGACTTTTTGTTATCTGTAAAAAATAAGTTTGTGTTGATTCACATTTAAGAGGTATTTCCCATAACACTGAAACCATGTATATACTTCTACTTTCTTGCTTGCGTGCACTCAACTTAGAAAACTATGCCAAGTACAAAATTCACAATTTTAAGGAATTAAGAATTGATACATTTCTTCAAAATGCATTAAAATAACATTTCAAAATAGGTATCCCAAAAGACTAGACACTCGATTTGGACAATCACCTTCTTTTCTTGTACACTGTGTTCTTAAGTTTTTTATAGTTCCTCATGATTATGCTTCATAAAATGCTGGAACTCCCTTTATCTAGCAGTGCTTCATTGTTAATCCCTACAGAGCAATATGCAACTCAAACATAAGATAGGCATTATTTGAATCCACTTTGGAGGGATGGGGAGCAGCCAAATTATTGAGTATATTAAAATCTCTTCACTGTTGTTTGCATTTGAACACTCTTTAAGTTGTTAGTGTTTTAATTAAAATCACACCTCATTAAGGGTTTACTATGCTGCTGTCTAAACCAATTAGAAGTCATTTTTTATGTAAATATCTTCCACCTATGTGTAGTTATAATGTGCACAGATATAGTAATTCTTTGAAATTTTAAGTCTGTGGTTTGTATTCAAAATACACTTTTGATTTTATTTTGTAGGGCCATGAGCCAAAGGAGCCAGAGCAGTTGAGAAAGCTGTTCATTGGAGGTCTGAGCTTTGAAACAACAGATGATAGCTTGAGAGAGCACTTTGAAAAATGGGGCACGCTCACGGACTGTGTGGTAAAGTGTCAAATACTAGTTTGTGCTTTTGGAAGGATATGTGTACTTAATCTAGTACAGAAATGCAGAGCACCCCCTGTGTTTTTGCAGGTGATGAGAGACCCACAAACAAAGCGTTCCAGGGGCTTTGGCTTTGTGACTTACTCTTGTGTGGAGGAGGTGGATGCTGCCATGAGTGCTCGACCGCATAAAGTTGATGGACGCGTGGTTGAACCAAAGAGAGCAGTTTCAAGGGAGGTAAGTTAGTGTTTCAGTTAGCCTTATTCCTAATCTTTGCCTAATCATTTACAACACTGAATGTTATTTTTGGCGTTGTAGGATTCTGTAAAGCCTGGAGCACATCTCACAGTAAAGAAAATATTTGTTGGTGGAATTAAAGAGGATACAGAAGAATATAATTTAAGGGAGTACTTTGAAAAATATGGCAAGATTGAAACCATAGAAGTCATGGAAGACAGGCAAAGCGGAAAGAAAAGAGGCTTCGCTTTTGTAACTTTTGATGATCATGATACAGTTGATAAAATTGTTGGTATGTAACTCTTCAGTGAGAAATGACTTACGGGATAAAAGTGTAACATGAGAATTTGGAATAGCAGTGTGTGGAATGTAAGATGTTGGTATGATCCGCTGCTTGGCATAATGTTCCTTTTAAAGTTGTGGTCATGCCTAACAGTAGCTTTGTATGAGGGTTTTGCAGCATATTGCTTTCAGTGATTTGATTTTCTAATTCTTTTCTATTTCACAATTTTCTCTAGTTCAGAAATATCATACTATAAATGGACATAACTGTGAAGTGAAAAAAGCACTCTCAAAACAAGAGATGCAAACTGCTAGCTCTCAGAGAGGTGAGTTTGGAGTTGTGCATGGTTGTCTTATGTAAATGGTTTTCATTTAATGTAATTTAAGTAAAATATTTTGTAGGTCGTGGGGGTGGCTCAGGCAACTTCATGGGTCGTGGAAACTTTGGAGGCGGTGGAGGGAACTTTGGCCGAGGAGGAAACTTCGGTGGAAGAGGTAAATGACTGGAATGTTTATATAGAATGTTATTTCTGGGGCTTTTATTTCCTGTGTCAGTTGGGTTAAACACATAACACATGTGTTCAGGAAAACATTCTCATCTGTTTTGTGTTCCAGGAGGCTATGGGGGTGGTGGTGGCGGTGGTGGGAGCAGAGGAAGCTTTGGGGGTGGTGACGGATACAATGGATTTGGTGATGGTAAGTGTATCGTCACTTTTTTTTTTCCCCCAACATTCTAATCAGCTGTAAGTCTCGCCTTCATCTTGGAAACCATGTCTACTTTGGTGATAATGTCTTCTACGTTGTAGAGCTGTGAAGAGTTAAAAGGCTTTAAATAATTTACCCTTTAAATAACCTCATGTCATAAGGTCATTCAGCAGCTGTTTATGATTACAGAGAACTAAATGAAGATTCTGGTGTCAGTTTAGATGACTAAAACTGAATAAAGCAATGACAAACTAACGTTCCAGAAATCTTTTCAATGAACTGTAAGACTTTCCATGGCTCAGTAGCACCTTTTTTCATTATGGAAGTTTGGATGAATATACAGAGTGCATCTGAAGGGAATTATGGAAATGGCGAAATGACTGTGGAAGTAGCGTTTTTGTTCGGGGGTCGGGAATGGGGTAGGACCATGTAGTTACTTATGTCTGGATTCTATAAGCAGATACATGTAGTGGTTGAGTTCTTTGGAACTATTTCCCAGTTTGGAACTACTCCATCAAAATGTTGGAGACCTGATCAGCATCTGGAATAACAAATCTTTCGCATACGCTTTATGCGTTTAGAAAATATAATGTCTAATGTAGCCTTGACACACATGTCAGTGAAGCTGTGTGTCTGGATAAAAACTGTAAACCAGGATTCTTTTGAGGGCTTTGCCTACTGAGTCGTTTCAGTTCAGAAGAATAAGGAGGATTATACACAATACTGACATGTCTGTATTTTCTGTGAGCCAGAATGAACTTCTAAGTATCGTGCTTCAAGGATATACATAGACTAGCAGGGTTTTTTGTTTGGATTGAAGAGTTTGGATAAATGATGCAACCACAATGAATATAATACAGGGTAAACATTGTGGGACATCTTATGTGGTTTTGTTGGCTTTTTTGTTAAATAGACCTTTTAATCAATATTTAGCTTTGGTGTGTTGAGTTTTACCCTTTTATTCAAAGGTGGCAACTATGGAGGTGGTCCTGGCTATGGCAGCAGAGGAGGTTATGGCGGTGGTGGAGGACCAGGATATGGAAACCCAGGTGGTGGATACGGAGGTGGAGGAGGAGGATATGACGGCTACAATGAAGGAGGAAATTTTGGTGGTGGTAAGATGCCAGCTTTAATTAGACATCCCTTTTTTTTTTTAGGCAGGTCTGAGTTGTACAATGCCTGAAGTATGACACTGCATAAAGTTAGTTGTATGATTAGGTCTCTAGTGTAGAATGCTGTGTTGCATAAGGAAAGTTCTTTTCCATCTAAATCGACTCTGATACACTATACAACATTGTATTCCCTGGACCTTATTTTTTGAAAAGCAGGGGCTGTGAATCTGTGTGTGGGGGTAGAGTAGGAGAAAGTTGAACCTTTTGACCATTTGAAGTACCGTGTTGCCATTAGATACCAGTTCACGTCATGTAGACCACATCCTCCTTTGTGAGGACTCTAAATCTAAGTTTATCTAAGTTTTTTAATTGTTTGCCCCAAGTTTGGGGAGTTAAGCTGCAAAATCTGCTGCATCCTTCAACATACCCTCTGCTGCATGTATGCAGCACGCCCATTAAGTTCTGTAACTATTTGGAGGAAATAAATTGTATGTAGTTTATAACATGAAAAGCCTTGAGCAGTGGAAGAATGACAGTGAGACTCATGGTTTCTGAGTTTGGAGGCCTTAAATTTGGCTGGCCTATTGTGTTAACTTCAGATTGCCTACTTGAATCTGCATAAATTTTCTAATGTCGTGTGATGTTTTTAATTTTCAATGAAATACCAGTTTCTAATCTTTAAAATGCTAAGGGTCTTCTGTCATTGGTGCATTGAGAGTAGAGTAGCATGCAAAATGCTTGCAATTAATTCTCTTTTAAATTGTTTTAAACTATTACAATTTACATTTACATCGGATGTCATAATTTGGCAAGCTTCACATCCTAAGTGTTGAACAAAAGTGGCTTTATAAAAGTGTATTTTTTTCAGGTAATTATGGTGGAAGTGGAAACTACAATGATTTTGGCAATTACAGTGGACAACAGCAGTCTAACTATGGTCCCATGAAAGGTGGTGGCAGCTTTGGTGGCAGAAGTTCAGGCAGTCCCTATGGTGGTAAATATGATTTTGTACAGAAAATACTCTTTGGGTTAAAATTTCTTGTTATTCTTGTATTTCAATGTACACCCTGTTTTTTTAGGTGGTTATGGATCTGGAAGTGGCAGTGGGGGCTATGGTGGTAGAAGATTCTAAAAACGCTACCAGAAAAAGGGTAGGTGTAATGCATATTTATAATGATGATTAATGATGTACAACTGTTCACTGAGAGTAATAATTTTCTTATCCTGTATTCAACAGGCTACAGTTCTTAGCAGGAGAGAGAGCGAGGAGTTGTCAGGAAAGCTGCAGGTTACTTTGAGACAGTCGTCCCAAATGCATTAGAGGAACTGTAAAATCTGCCACAGAAGGAACGATGATCCATAGTCAGAAAAGTTACTGCAGCTTAAACAGGAAACCCTTCTTGTTCAGGACTGTCATAGCCACAGTTTGCAAAAAGTGCAGCTATTGATTAATGCAATGTAGTGTCGATTAGATGTACATTCCTGAGGTCTTTATCTGTTGTAGCTTTGTCTTTCTTTTTTCTTTTTATTTTCCCATTACATCAGGTATATTGCCCTGTAAATTGTGGTAGTGGTACCAGGAATAAACAAATTAAGGAATTTTTAACTTTTCAATATTTGTGTAGTTCAGTTTTTCCACATTTAGTACAGAGAACTCTATAACAGAAATAAAATGTAGTTTAGGGTGTTTCCTTGTTAGTTAATAGAGAGGATTAATGCATTTCTCAATTACTATTTTGTATTAATTTAAAGTTAACAATAGAAACACCTATTGATTTGCAGTCTTAAGGGGTCTAGTCTCAGTGTATATATGTAACTGTCATTGACATGAGTTACATAGGCATACAGAGGGAAAACATCTGTATGTTGCATTATAGTTTGTTTAGATGTATAACTAGGATTGAGTTACTCAAATTAGTGTTTGTGAATTATAGAACTAAGCTTTACCTTAATGAAAATTTCAAATTACTTTTTGGTTTGTGCATATTTTTTTAATTTGTAGTTCTGTATTAGTACTAGCGCTTCAAGAAAATAAGGCATGATAAATATTTTAACAAGACCAACTTTAGACACATCAAAGCTGTCTCCCGTCTCATTTGAGATGTATGAGGGATAACTGCAGTTGCTTAAGTCTTGGGTGAAGAGAAAAAGAAACTTGCTTTTTACCTTTATATTTATTGTAATTCCCGAGAAGTTAAGGTGGGGGGAATCAAGTGCCTGTTTCCTTGGGATATACAATGATTCTGTTTCAATAAAACTATACTCTGGGGAGGGTGGCTTGGAATTTTCATCCCCTTCCTTTGTCCCAATTTCCCTCTCCCTCGCACCAGACTGCGCTGTTTCAATTAAACGAGGCGTCATAGTGAGAGTACTAGGTGTGTTCCTCAATAACTTAATGGCTATATACTTTCTTGCATGCACCCTAGGCAATTTTCTGGACACATTCTTCTGACTGGGAGCCAAGGGTAGCGCAGGTGTAATCACTGACAGTCCCAGGTAACGCGTTCCAAAAGCCCATGCACGATGGGCACCGATAGCATAGTTCTCAAGCTTTTTCCCTTGCGAATGTCTGCGCTCAGCTGAGAGCTCGAAGATAAAACACGATCCAGTTGTGTTTTCCTGACGAGAAACACTTCCCACAATGTAGAATGGTACAGTCGTGAGTTTCCGCAGGTAGAATGCTAGTGTGTTACATTTTGATTTGATGCACTGGAGTAGCAAATCTTACCAGCACATATGGCTAGAAATTGTACTTCATTCTCACTCCTGACCTCCAAATTAAGGCACTGCAGTCTGTCCTTTCCTCAGCTGATGCGAATTCTCTCTCGACTGTTGCCAGGACAGTGCTTTCTGTCAATTCAGACTCGGAAGAGTAGGGACCCAGTCAATAGAAGAAATATTCAGACACTTGACAATATGGTATTGGAATTACTCACACCTGTTTCACTGCTGGGTCAATGTGCAGGATAAGGTAAATGCGATTCCAGTGTAGGAATGAATCTGCAAAGATGTATGAAATGGCTCAAGGCATAATCAGTTATATTAAGAATGAATTACAATTTTAAGTAGTAGAAAAATGAGTGTGTTGTTTGAAAAAAAAAAATTAAACAATGTTATTTAAACACTGTTATTGGAGTGTATTTAGACTGCAGTACACTAAAACAAGGAACTGGTGTCAAGATGGTAGCCTCCAAACTGGATTTCAAAGTCTGCTTATTCTTTTCTGTGGAGTTTTAAAATATCTCTAAAGTTAAAGCAAGAACTGGTGATTTAGTGAACGCTTCTGTTGTTGTACATACTAATTTGGGCTTGGGGTGGGGGGGAGGTTGTATTTCAATAAAGGCGTTTTTTAAACAACCCATTTGGAGTTTGAAACCATTGACAACTAAAACACAACTCACTAGGGAGTGAGCCACCTAACTACCGACTTGCTTTGTACCTTACTACGCTTAGATGATGTGTAGACTTGTACCTGGGGCCTGCATCTGATTGCAGGGACAACTGGAGGATGGGGTTGACGATTGATCTGGTATTTCTAAATTTTTTTAGAATGTATTGACAGTGTTCTTTTTAACAGGGCCTCTTGTAGCTGTACTGTGACAACCATGTTAACTTTGAACAATAGTGTCATAATAAACTTTATGAACAAGATCTGTATGCAGCTTTGTAAGAGATGGATGTAAGTGACTGCTTTGTAGGCGGGGGGGGTAGCATAGCTGTTGTTTGTGACGTGGAAAAGCGTAAGCCGTGAGGACAGTGATTAACCAGCTTTAAAGAACCTAGGATGTACTTCTTTGATCCATACTTTGCTAAGGAGACTCATAAGACAGGACTTCAGCAGCCTATTGAGTATGGAGAAGTCAGCATAATTAAAGAATGACGAGGCAGCAGGAGCAACAGCTTCAACTTCCAGAAAAGTGAAGGCATAAGATACTGTGCTGATAGTGAGCAGCTTTCCAAAGGCTAGTTAAATCTGCTTGTCACAGCTGAAATATCGAAGAAAGTCTAGCAAGAGTTCTTCACCTTTTGGAACCTCCTTGAGTGATAGCTACTTGAGTTGACTCAAAATCAATAGGTCTAGCATTTAGACCTGAAAGGAAGGGCAATGAGCATAGGTAAGGTTTGCCTTTAAAATTTTTCATGAATTAAAAACAGTACTGGGAGGTTTTTAAACAAGGTAAGAGTAATTTCTTTAATTTTCAGGTTGAATGAGAAGCTGCTGCTTGACAAAATGGGGAATGTCTTGCACATCCTCTTCAGTTGAAGGTTTCTGACTGGGTAAGATTTGTAGTGTATAGTAAAACACTTGTTTAACCCTTATTTCCTTCTAGGCTTTCCTTTGCCAGCCTTTTAATATCGAGGAAAGCCTTAGGCATTAAGGAGCAAGTATTCCAGCATGTGTCATCCAGTGTTTCCCCTTCTGGGTGAGGGTTGCTTGCTGGCATAATTGCTATTCAAGAATCTTCCGTGCCTGGAAGGTGCAAAACTGCTGTGTGTCTGAGATCAACAAGACAGAAATGGTAAATGTTTGGAATTACGTGCTCTAGTTCCTGTGGGGAGGGTCCTGGGGGGGTTGGGAAATGGTTCATTGCCTTGTGCTAGAAAGAGACGCCTCACAGAAGCCCAGAAAGGTGAAGGCACTGGAGCGGTTGATCGCAGTTCTCAGTAGTGTGTGATACGCTGCTGCTGCGGTACCAGGTGGGTTTGTATTTACCTGTACAAATCAGAGTTCCCTGTCAGATTGTAGGTGCTTTCAGGCAGGGTGTGTTGGTGGAGGCTGCCACTGTCGCTGAGCTGACAGCACAAGCTGTTTATACAGATGGATGGCGGCAGAAGAACTTCCCATGTAATCTGTTGGGCACCTTGGTTCTTAACTCTTGGAACATGTCTTTCCTTTTCTGCATCTTCAATTGCTACAGGTCTGGGATAGTTTAAACTCCTTTTATATAGTAGTCCAGTACCCATTTAAACTTACCAGTACATTTTTGAGTCTATTGTTTTTGTGACGCCAGTTTCTATTTTAGTGTTGGTTATGCTCCAGTTACTCAGAAAATAGTCAAATGTAACCTGTGCATTTCAGTTTAACCTGGGGCTTAGGCAGGTTCACAGGCTGATGCAGGTATTGAAACTTACCTGCTGTCTGTAAACATCCAGAAAGCAAACTCTTGACATTGTAACATGCCATTAAAAGTTGACTTACAAGTAATTTACAATAGTAATGTTGAGCTTTTTATATAATTGGGAGCTACTTAACGGAAATCTCACAATGACTCTATATAGTTTAAAAAAAAAACCACTCTGACAAACTTTTTTGGTTAGCCAAGGTTGAGCCAAAATTTTTAACTGCTGCAGTAGTTAAAACTGCTACACAGTCTCTCCTTAGTGTGTAGGCTGATAGACAGCTCGTTGCTGAGGTGACAAGCTTGCTTTCTTGTGGCTAGAGGTGGAAAAGCTTTGCTTTTCCTCTGCTCGGCAGAGTCCCTCATGTGAGCTCACCTAGGCACCTGTGTGTTGCAGCAGGTAATGGGGAGAAGCACAAGTGTGTCTCACCGTGACTCAGCTGAGGGCAAATGCTTTTGTACTTTGAGGGAGGGGGAATGTTTTAATTTTCTAACAGTAAAATCTTGAAAAATGTTTTAAATAGAAGTGGGTTTGTTTAACAAAAAGTTCCTAGTTTGCATCCCATTACTAGGCCTGTGAATAGAGCAAAGTTCCTTTCCTTAACACTGAAGGATTCTGCGTTGCTGCAGACTTGTTCTGTGCTCTGGAGGTGCCTTTTTGCACCACGTATAGGACGAGATATTCACTGTTAGAATTATTTTCACACTTCGATTTATAACACTCTTGTTAGACTGATTTGCTTAATTTAAATTATTCATACCCCGATTTGTTCAGAAATAAACCTTGTCAAAGCTGAACACATCCTTAAGGAGTACTCGCTCAAGCGTGTCTTTGTTCAAGAGGCACTTCCAAGAGTTAAGAATATTGTTTCACGGTGAGGTTTTTTATAGTGGCTGCTATTGAAAACAGCAGCTGTGAATGGAGAAGGAGATGTTAAGATGTGACATTAACAAAGCACTGGTCCCTAAGCTGCGGGTCTGCGGAAGTTTATTTGATACCTAAACCTCCGTGTTAATCTAAAAGCAAACGGTACTTCCAGGTAGTAAAAATGTATTTCCCCAAAAGGGGCCCAGGTTGATGCAGATGTGGTAAGTGTTTTGTTGTTATAGAAGACTGAAATTAAACACAGCATCTTAACTTTGACATCCTTTAAATATTGAAGGTGGGAAGGGGAATGCTCCTAGTCTTTCAAACATTGATTGTGTGATGTACTGACTTGCTGTCTTTGGTTCCTGTGTTTAAGACATTAACGTGTTTTCATACACTGTCTACACTGCGGTGGAAAATTCACTTAAGCATCAGTCTGTGGTCTCTGACAAGTGTTTGTATCTTAAATTGTGTGGAGCATGAAAGATCTTGAGTATCACTAAAATTCAGATATCTGATGGATGATTCTTTTTCTGCTGTGGGTGCTACAGGTTGACATCTCTGTCTAAGATTAGCTTTTTCCTGAACTAAAGTAATCCAACTATCTTCGTAGAAGAAAAATGGTCTTCATGTAGAAGATAATATCGCAAGATTGGAAACAGAATAATATGTTAAAATAACTGGCAAAGACTTCAAGAGCAATGGTGCTAGCATGATGAAATCTTAGAACTTGTGCTTAAACAAGTTTAAAAATAGCATGGAAATCACAAATTTTGGTATAGTCCATAATGGATTGAAAGTTGTTAAAATATTTCAATTTTGTATCAGAATAAAGTGTATATTGTCAAATGACTTACAATCTAAAATGCGTTGCTATCACCTTTTTTTAGTGCTGTGAGGAATCCAAAACTGTCTTAAGTTAATGCAACACATAAGTTACAGGGTCGTCTTTCCAACTCAGGACTGCAAGTCAGAAAACCTTGGTTCAGCCCAGCTCCTCGGCTTTACTTCTGATAGTTGTAAAACTGATTATTTTTTTTTATCAAAAAATAAATGACCTCCATGTGGAGACGTGTCAGTGTATGAGGTCAGCATTGTGATGTGCTAGACTTGGCAACATCACCAGTCGCTCTCAGGTTTGGGAACATACTCTGTACCTCAGTAATAATAATAAACTGAAGGATATAATTTGCAGTCTGGTTTTTTCACATGTACCATCATATGAATGTGGAATATTTCTTTTAATGATGTTGGGTGTTTCGATGCGAGTGGAAGGTTCACCGTCTTCATGATATGAAAAATACTGCTCTAAACTGAGTTGTGGTCCAGGTTATTTCAGGCTGCTTCTTTGCCTGGTGGAATTCCAACAAGGCTTCTGCACTAGCTGCAGGTTTTGTGTTGTTGCTCTTTTCCTCTTGGTAATGGAGTAAGTATCCCTGCACCAGGCTTTAGACTTGTGGGCAGTACAAATACAAGGGCCCCTGCAAAGGCTGTAAGGATGCTGTTTGCCTTCGGCTTTCGCATCAGTGCTCAAATACGAAACAAACTGAAGGGCAGGGCATGGGTTTAGTGGGGTCTCTGTGTTTGAGCCAATTCATAACTAAAGTATTTCTGCTGGAAAGAATGTTTTCTCTGTAAGTCAGACATTTAATAGCCTAGTTAATAGCAGGGGGAACCCAGGAGCTCTTCCTCTTTAGGTTCTCTGTGCTTTGCCAGCAGACCCACCGGTGTATTTGAGCTACTGTACATCAGTGCTGACTGTCCTGGGCCATAGCTTGGTGTGCTCTCCTCCTTAACGCTCGTGTTCTGAAACTGCCATCCTTGAACATGGATTAGATCCTCTTGCTTTCAGTGGCAGCGGTGTCTTGCATTCCCCTAGGCTTGGTGACCGTTAGAGGTGTTTTCCTTACTAGGTGGTGCTGGTGGCAGTCACAAGAGGTGTATTTGAACAGCAGCAAGAAAAATATCTCTCACTCTTGCAACATCTTTAGCTGGTGCTGGGCTGCCCTACCTAGAGCAGATAAACCCGCTTCATCCAGCAAATCCAGACTCTAGTTTTTCAACCACTGGTAGTGACCATTTGCCCCAAAAAGAGGAGCGTTCTGCATTCAGAGTATGTCAAGGACTATGCAGTGGGATGGACTGACAAGGGAGGTCAGTATAAACAAGGTAAGCAGCCTCCCCCGCGTCACCTGGATTTACATTTACCAATGTCTAATGCAAAACACAAATGTTACTACTTGATGTAACAGGCAGGGTTCCTAGCATTTCCAGGGATGTTGGAAATCAGAGGCTACAGGGTTTTTTAATTACTTTGCTCCATCTGCTACTTTAGATACAAACATTTTGTGGGGCAGGACCTCACCTGAACTTATGAAGCAAGTAACAGTGTGAGAAGTTGTGGGAAACTGTTACTTTTCTCTTAAAGTAGGCTGAGCTGGAGCATGGGATAGTCCCATCCTGAAAGATGAATGACAAGGTGACAAAGATTGGAAATACAAAATTATTTTGGGTAATAAAAACGAAAGTGATTGTGCAGAGTTACACTGATACTACTAGGACCAACTGGACAATAAAAGAGCATCTGAAATTCCGTGCATACAGGGAAAACCAAAACTGGTACCTGTGTAACAGGAGGCTCCAAAGTAGCTAAGGCTATTCAGGGGCTTGGAGTCACTGGAGAGTTATATGAAGGCAGCAAACAGCATAGAACAGTTGAAAACAGACCTTCTGTAGCATCTCATGACAGTAATACTGGTGAGAACTGTGGCTTCCTGTACTAGTCCCCTTCCCCTGCCTGCCTCTTTGCACTTTTTTTTTGTTGTTTTCTGAGGACACTCAGAAGGTCCATAAAAAATGACAGAGATGAGATGCTTTCTGCTGGATATGCAACTCCAGCGTGGTTAAACAGTTAAGGAAATACAAACCTCAAGGCTTGTGGTTAGCTCATTATTCACACTGTGAATAACGAGCTAACGGAAGGGTGGCTTCCCAATCTGTTGTCCCTCTTCAAGCCCTTTCTCCTACAACATTATTAAATGGTCTTTGTGGGTCCTACTCTACCCTCTTTCAGTATCTCCAGTTCCTTCTTTTTAAAAAATGTTGCAAAACAACATGGTGTTCATTATACTAAATGAAGTTATGCATAAAAATATTGTAATAGAAAAAATATTCCTAAAATGATAAAGGCACATTTAATCCAAAATGTTTTTTTCTGACACTAGTGCTCAGTGTTAGCACTATTAGTTTAGAAGAAACTATGAGAAGTTTCATAGGGAAGATGAAGGAAGATTATATTATATCAATGTGTATTTCAAGTTACAAATTATGCATCTTCTGTATTCAAAAAACCCCCAGTAATCAAATCTATTTGAGGTGCTATTTATTTGCCCAGTTTTTATTCTCTGATAAATCCTAAGTGGAACTCCACACCCCTTTTCAATTAGTTGAGCACAGGTTCCCAATAGTGCAGCTGGTTGGCAGTTAATACGCCTTTGTCCATAAGCTCCAGAGTGATCACCACTGCCCGCTGCTCGGAGCCAGAGACGTACTGCATTTCAAGAACAATTACTCAAAAGTGTACAGAATTTTTAGCTGGAGAAATGCATAAAGCTGCCAATGTCTTAATTAACAGATTTTAAATGACTTTGGAGGAAAGATCTATGTAGTGTTAAAAGAGCGAAACAAAAGTTATGTAGACTTTACAGAGACTAGAAACTTAACTTTGTTACACAGTCCTTCCACGGGGCAGTTAAAATGATGCTGAACGAAGCATTAGTAACGCTGACAGTGCTGTGCAATACATCTCTGAGTATTTTCCAACAGCCTTGGAAAACTAAGGAGGATTTCCCTTCTTTAGGGAAATAAATGTGTATGAAGTAGAGTTAAAAAAAAAGTTTAATGAACTGATAAATCAAAATCAAAGACTAAGTTAAAATCGTATTAAATATAAAGCAAGTATAAATGTGTACGAAAAATGGGAAACAAACACTATTGCTTATTTATAAAAAAGTATCAGAAGCCACACTGTTTGTCTTGCAAGAAATTATATTTAGAAGGCTAAAATCATGTATATATATATATATCAAATAAATCTATGAATATAACAAGAGATAGGAACAGTATATAAATATGGTATCTTTAAATATTTACATGTATATGGAAACTAGGCAAAGCAGTGCTACAAGAAGGAAATGTCTGTTATAAAAGTGAGATTACAAATTTTGCATACATCCATCTGCATTACATGATTAGTTTTACACTTGCATCTTCCACAAACTAATTATTAACTTTAAAATTATCATTGCATAGAATTACTTGAAAAATATTACCTAATTCTGCATTCCACCTCACAGTAAAAACTATCAGGATAATGATACAAAAATAGTGACTCGGAGAACAGTAGCCAGCTGTGCTGCCCTTCAAAGTTTAGTCTCTGACTTCTTGCTTTTAGGAACAAGGAAGACGTTGCCATCTCTAGTTTGCTGCAGTGAGTACTCACTAGGGGAGTAAGACTTTCCATCTTCATCACGTAGCATGCTGAAGACCTCAAGGTATAAGGTGGTTAGTTGCTGTTTCATTTGACGAAGGCTTTTGTCATGCTCTCCTTTTTCTTTAAGCAATTTCTCTTTCTCATCTTTTAGGTTACTCAAGTCTTGCTTCAGTTCCACTATATTTTCCAGTTTTCTTTTACGGCAATTTTGAGCAGCCACTTTGTTCTTGCCTCTCCTGCGTATATCTCGAATAAGCGCAAGCTGGGCTTCATTGAACTGCTCCTTAGACATCATTTCATGAAAGTCATCGACGGGGAGATTGATGATTTTTTCAACAGGAAAAGGGATCTGCAGAGCTTTTGCTCTTTGCTCATCTGTTGTGAGATGAGCCTCAAGGCGGCTTGAAGGCTTATCTTTTGTGAATGGAGCTTTGGGGTGGCCCGGACTGGCAGGGGGTTCTTTCTTTGGTGTGTTTGTACACGCCAAACTAGGTGTTTGAGTGCTTGGCCCCACGGAGGGAAATACTGGGTCCTGGAACTGCAGTGGGTACGCGCTAACATCACTCTGCGGCACATTTCCAGGAGTACTATCCATGTCCTCCATTTCAGAATCACTACAACCAAAAGTCTTATCTCCACAGGCAGATGACTCAACAGAGTGTTCAGGTGATGCTACACTAGAACTCGCATTCAGTGAAATACCAGAATCAGAGTCATTACATTCTGGTGCAGTTCCTGAGTGGCTGCCGTTGAAAGCTTTACACAGTGAGAAATCAGAAAGATCAATAGGTTCGCTTAGAATTTCTGCGAGTGACTGGCTGATAGTGTTTGTCGTTGCCGTGACACCGTTCGCCTTTGTATCAATAAAGGTGGTGTAGAAATCCTCACAGAAATCGGAGTTTGAAGGGGATGTGTCATTTATAGAGTTCACACTCGGCTGGCTGGTGTCTTCTGGTGGCAAAATGCTGGAAAAGGGGCCGTCAATACTATCCATGAAATCTGGACTGCAGTTAACATCTTTTCTCATGTTGGGTAACAAGCTGTAGTAATTACAGCTGTTGTGCATCTCTGTTGGCTTGGTTTCAGGGCTTGTGATTGTGCTTACCTCAGCCAGGTTATCGTTTTCAATGTTAAGATACTACATGGGAAATGCAAGAGAGAAGTTGAGCAACACATCTCCAGTTGATAAAACCTTTATCTATAACCCACAAACATTAAATATTTTAGTAGTCAACATGCACATAGAATGGGTATTACAGCACTGATGTAAGCTAGATAACTACAACGCTTACTACAGAGAGGCAATCTAGGAAGAAGACTAGATACCAAAGCAGGAGCATGAAGCAATTTGGTTTGGACAAAGCTATTTAGATTAACACAGCAGAGCCTCTCAAACTCGGAGCAAGACGCCAAGAGACCCATTCCAATGTGGTGTGGAAGCTGCACGGAGCCCTCCTGTTCTGCTAGATTGCTAGTGGGGAACCTGGAGCTGCCAGGTCTGAACTTCTCCCAAGTGCCACTGCTAGGAATGGCAGAAGAACAGTAGATGTAAAATTGCTGAGTAAGACTTAATGAGCATTGCTGGCAAACAATCACTTTTAGCACTCTTTAATTTCACCTTACATGATAGATTTCTTTTCCTCAAAAACCAAGATTCTTTTAGGATTGAAGCAGCTGTTCAGTGCAGAGAAATGCAATTCTCAGTGAAGTCAAAAGAGAACTAACACAAAGCCTTGGAAACATTAACTCACCCCACGTACTTTTAGTTAAGCTGGCTAACACCAGTGTGAGCAAAGTCGATTACATTGATGGGCTTTCGCTGGCTACAAGACCAATGTTCTTTCCAACAGGGTGGCAGTTTTTAACTGAAGCTGAAATAAGCGTGCCTGCTGTCCCCAAAGAATTAGGCAATTACCGAAATGATTCTGTTTTTCTGAAGAAGGGACCACACACTGATTATTTAACCAGAGATTGTTGAAGGCTTAAGCTCAGGTTTTAAATGTGAGAGCTCTTTTTTTTTTTTCCCCTTTAAATATAATTCATACAAGGCAATGCCCTCAATTTAGTTATCTCTCTTCTTTCAGAAGATTATTCAATTACTATTCAGAATTACTGCAACAGATAATTTTGGTTTGGTTTCTTAATATATTTTCAGCACCACTGCTGCCTCTTCACAGCCAATTGCCCTTGTTACTTATTTGGGGCTCTTAAGCCTCCCACAGCGGTAAAGATCAGGAAATTAGGAAAATTGTGAAAAATAGAAAAAGATGAAGGGAAAAAGTAGGGTGGCAGGAAAAATGCAGTTCCTGCAAACACTTTTTAAAAATATATTATTTGGATTTACAGGCATTCCACTGAGTAGTCATCTCTTGGGTCAAGAGCATAAAGTAGAGCAGCATCATGCTGAAGCACGATGACATTCTACAATAATATATTTGAAAACAAATTTACTCAATTTTGTAGTCAAATATAAGGAAAATATAAATAGAAACATAAGGATAGGAGGAAAAAAAACCCCAGATGTCCTCTGTAACGCACAATTTAGTGCTATAGCAAAGTGATTTTTTTTGTTCCTTTGACATAATCAGTACGTGTACATTTACACAATTAGTTCTTACTGAACATATATAAACAGTAGTTATATAACTATACCTGACTCTTCTGTGTATCTAAATACATGTTCCACTACCATCTTTACAAAACTTTTTCCTTAAATAACACTTGAAAGCAAAAGTAACCATTTAGTGCTATAGCAAAGTGATTTTTTTTGTTCCTTTGACATAATCAGTACGTGTACATTTACACAATTAGTTCTTACTGAACATATATAAACAGTAGTTATATAACTATACCTGACTCTTCTGTGTATCTAAATACATGTTCCACTACCATCTTTACAAAACTTTTTCCTTAAATAACACTTGAAAGCAAAAGTAACCATAAGTGACTTACACAATCTACTTCAACACAGCAAAAAATACATTTACAATAATGCTTGTGGA
>NW_010318526.1:0-21002 GCF_000700745.2 Antrostomus carolinensis | reverse complement strand
TAGATCCTTAATTCAAAAGTGGCTGTTTTTAAGCAGCTGAAATTTCAACCATGATCATGCTGTAGGAAGTTGCCTACAGAAGGAAACAATGATTTGCTAAACATGGGGAAGTTCCGATTGGGAAGACAGATTGTTTTTTCTTAAGGCCTTCTGAGAAACAACTAATTTCGTCCCCTCTACATGTTTTCCAATATATACATATTTTTTTAAAAACATTAAAGCTCATATTGAGTTATAGACATCCGACAGGTGTAGAAACCAACATGATAGTCATAATCGCAATCTGTTAAGATGTTATTGTACTGCATTCTTCAAAATACCACACGCCTCCAAAATATTACACTACTTTTTCAAGTGCTTATCACATTAAACCTTTACCTGTAACTCTGGAAGGGACAATAATTCTTCCCAAACTTGCTCTATGTTCTGCATATTCTCTGTATCAGCAAGTGGAATTAAAAGGGGTGATTCAGGTGGCTGAGTCTGATCAGAGGAAATGAAGACTGGGTTGCTATCAATCTGAGCTGGAACCAGTGACTGAAATGCAGCTGAAGAAGCCTGGAATGTTCAAAAAAACGTAAATTAAAAAAACAACCAACCAAAAACACACCCAAGAAAACAAATTTGAATTTTCCAGAGCAAAAAACTGGGTTTTGGTGTTCTACCATTTCTGTAGAACAAACAGGCAGGTATTTCTTTACAAAAGCATTTTTTGTAAATAATGGGATAATACAAAAATATTCCCACGAAAGAAGTTTTCATATTAAGGAAAGAAACAGGAATAAAAAACTAGAAACTGGCTGGTGAAGGGCTTATCTTTACACATCAAATAGCCTGGGTCAGCACATGGAAATAAAGGGGCTCAAACGCACTAACTCCAGAGAGCTGCACGAAGCAGCTCACTGTAACAAACACAGTGATCTGCAGCAACTGGAACGGCGGCCATCGGCTGGCGTTACACTCTGAATCCCGGCTGCAGGGGTCGGGAAGCAGAAGGAATACCGGAAGAGTACCACTCCACTCTCTCCAGATGCAGCCCTTGTTTAAGCCTTCCACACTGCTTTATTCCGGCTGGAGTCAGCTTGGGGACAAAACTCAATTCACACCACAAACTAAGATCACAGCAAAGACAAACTTTAGTAAGAGAAGACATGAGGCTGATCCCCTAGAAGGCCACCCGTGAAACTGCTGTATTTAGCACTTTTACCTCATTGTCGTCTATAAATGGGAACGCTTCTGCCAAGAGCTGCATGCAGTCATCAAAGGACAAGGCCTCTGCTTCTGGTTTTGAAGTCTGTGTGGTCTAAATAGGAAAGTTATGAAAAAAATGTCACTGCATCTTTGAATAACTGAAGAATCTTCCATTACAGCAACAAATGCAAATTCATTTCAGGTAACCGCTACCATTACATCTTCCTGTGAATGGAAACAGGTCCGAACACACTCACAGACACATGCTAGAATTTACCTGTGAAAAACCAATTGGTGGCTCAGTATTTTCTGACTGAATGTGCTGAGCTGGCTGAACTGGAACAAATTCACCTGTCTCTTCATCTAACTCCAGCTGAGCCAGCAAGGCCTTCTCCTGCTCTTTTTGGAGCTGCTCTTGTCTTTCCTTTTCAAGTTTCTTCTGTTTCTCGAGTTCATACTCCTTCTGTCGTTGATTAAAATCAAACACTTCACGCCTTGCCCCAAGGTCTATATCTTGCCTCCAAAGGATGTCAATCAAGTTCATGTCCTGTAATAGAAATGCTTTTTTAAAGCAAGTGTCCTCCGCAGTGAAACTAGTTTAGAACAATAACAAAGCTTTTAAATTCTATATCAAAAAGGCAGACTTATGTAACTGAGGCTTATTCTCTTAATGCTACAAAATTATCTAAATAAAATATGGGTCTATACAACTTTTCTGAAGCGTGTGCACTGATAGTTTTGTTGCTGTGGCTCACACACGGCTCATAGAAACTAAGGAATTTGCTCCAATTGGTAAAGTAATACATGAATTAGCCAGAGGATAAATATATTCTTCTCTCCTAAGTTAGCTCATAAACAACATGAAGCTATAGAATGAGTTGTGTCACACTAAGAAAGTCATTTTCAGGAGGAAAAAACCCCAGAAATTGAAAAGTTTGCCCAAGCAAGTTTTTTTTTCCGTATGATATTATAAACTGTAAAAGCTGACTAAAAACATGATGGGGGCTGTCTGAAGTAACTATAATAGCCATACTGCAAGATGTATTTAAAAATATTTATGTTCCATCCCGGTATTAGATATCACTCTTAAAGATCAGCACAAGAGAGTTTTAGAGTTGGAGGATAACCAGGTTTCAAAGTCACCAAGCAACGTAACATCACTGTAGCACTAAACATGAGTATTAAGGTTATTACTAAAAAACTGCAATTTAAAGTTTAGTCTAAATTGATGTTCTAAGTGCAGTTGGTTTCAAGCAGTTGTGTATAAACTAGAGGTCAACATGTGTCAAATACTGTTAATCAGTTGGCCTCTGGCTCATCACAGTCAGTCATTATTGGACAGCTAACAATGACCTACATTTCCTGGAAACTGGCTACCCCTTGCTCCTATAGTGTTTCAGAAGACGAATTAAACTCTGCTATTTCAGGAAAACCACCTAGTTAATATTATTTGATTTGGCTACAATTTATTTTAATTTATTATGTAAGGCGTTTTTTTGAGGGGGAAGGGAGTTGGTGGATTGCTTGGGTTTTTTACTGTCCAAATATTCAGTATTTTTAAGGGCTGAAGTTTGGACTATTTCCTTCTGTGAAGAAAATCTAACACTCAAAAATCATCAGTCTGGATGTTAGCCGATACAGAATTTTAATACTTAGTAGCCACATTTGTCAGATGGGTAAATGCCAGCAATTTCTAGCTGGTGCCTGGGAGTTTTGACTTTATGGCATGTTTCATTATTCTCAAAACTACCCTTCTGTGGCAGCACACAAAAATAGTGTTCAGTGTTGGGCATTTTCATCAGGCTACCACACTACAAGTAATACAGCAAACATTAGATTTCATTTAAACAAAACTTTCCTGATTCAGTTAGCAATTCTACACCCAAGATACATTTATTTTGCCACCATATCAAATTAAAACACTCCCTTATCTCTAAAGACTATTTTCAAATAGAAAAGCAAAGTAACCTGAATGCCAAATCACGGTGCCATTCAAAACAATCACAGCAAAAAGCGTTAGGGCAAGTCCACATCTGAACAAACCAATTCAGTTTTCTCACTTTGTTAAAAATTCCATACCCTTAGCATTCATATTTATACACGGCATGAACTACTTCTACCAGTCACTAAAAAAGGTTAAGTCTTCTCTAAAATTGGGCAGTCACACAAAATATCTGTGGGTAACACAATGCAGGCATTCCCAAACCTGAGGCGTATTTAACATACCTTGCTAGGAGAGACCAAACTCAGCTTTAATGGCCAGCAATGAAGAAGCCGAAATAATTACAGTGGCTGCCCAAGACAATGTTTGGTCTCTCCAAATTGGTAGGGTAAAATGAACTAATTAAGTTCTGCAGTAATTGGAGATATTGCAATATGGTATGGCTTCATTAAGGGCCAGTAGTTTACCAGCTGCTCAATGTCTCCTTCTGCAGCAGATTCAAAACTGTTTCCCAGTCTCAGAGCATTTGCAATATGTTCTGGATAAAACTGCAGGATCTGGATTTTAGGGCTCACTTCTGAATTTTTCATTTACAAGGCACCATTAAAAGTGTGACTCAAAAGATTTTTTTTGTGTCTGTATAATGCACAAAGCTGTGAATTAACAGAGCTGTTTTCCTCCACAAGTTGCAACGGACTACAGCACAAAAATAGCAGAACTAGTGCTCAGTTTCACTTTAAATCGTAAAAAACAAGTGATCAAAAAAAAAAAAGAAAAGAGGTACAGAAGGCATTACATGTTTTTCTTCAGAAAAACCACATTCCCTTAATGCAAGAACTTAAGGCACAGCTAATAAATCTTTCAGCCATACTACTGGCTGTATTTATCATCAAAATAAGTAGCTTTGGGTGCTGCCTCATTTGTGGGATGAGACCTCCAAAGACACCAGCTGCGGCTGTGCACCACCACCTCTGTGTGCATGTCCAGCAATCAATTCAGCACACAGGATTATTTTTTGAATGAATATGCTTGCATGGTTTTCAGGATCTTGGGCTGTTGTTTGAAAAATATGACATATTGATCGTGTCCTGTCACTGTTTTTCAAGGGAAAGGACCCAGTATCTGGTCCCTGGCAAAGGGCTGAGCGTTGCTGAACCCTGCATTGTGCTTCACCTTGGAAAGAGATGCTTGTCAGGAGCACCTTTTTAAATTTCATTTAGTTGTGTTTGTGGCACTGGGAAAAAGCCCCCCTCTTTTCAATTAGAAAAGTTGTATTGAAACATAGCAATATTAGCCATAATTAGAATAACAATTCAAGTAATTACTCTTCACATGAATGGGTTGCATGGAGGAAGAATACTTCTGTTTAATATGCTAATATGTAATATAACTCAACAGAGCACTGGTTTAATATTAACCTGTCATTTAACAATTATCTATAATTTCAGCCAATGTTTTTAGTAATACCGCCCTTTTAAAGAAAAAGAAAAATTCTGGGCATTAGTCCAAAGCCTCAGGTCAAAGTTAATGGAGTCAACATTGACCAGTGATTCACCAAGGAGTGAATCCCAACCCCCAGGAAGAGGTGATGGCAAAGAACAAGGGAAAAAAAAAAATTAAAAAATTGCAGACTAAAGCAAATATTTTACAATTTTGTTCCTTCAGCCTCCCCACAGTCTTCCCCTTTAAATTATTTCTCTCCCTTGTGGAACGCTGTCACACACATACACAGAGGTATCCACAGACACAGGCAGGCACTCGTGTTTCAGGTGTATCACTGAAGCATTTTTCCCCTTCCAGTGTGAAAGCATCACAGAAATAACTGCGTATTTGATGCCTGGAGTGTTTAACTAAAGCTATTCAAAGGCATTTTACTTCTTGACTGTGCAACAGGCAACAGATTTTTAGATGCCTCAACATGATGTGCTAGTCTCAAAGATTCATTTGGAGGGTCAAGCAAGCACAGACTGGCATCTGAAGCGGAGCACGTGCACCGAGAGTGCTGTGGGGGACCCCTCTGACCCCGGGCTCGTTACTGCCCTTTGGAGCCGCGCTAACCACTGCCCTTAATAGCAGCCGTATTTACTGGGAAGGCGCCAGCGCTCCCTCATGTGACAGAGTCCACAAGCGCCCGTTTGTTCTTTCCTCCCTTGTGCAATTTCTTGACTTGTATCAGAAGAAGCGATGGTTTTGGCAGAGCCAAGAGGCGGGGCAGGAAGGGCCAGGTCGCCCCTGCAAGAGGAAGGACCCGTGCCCAGGAGGGAGTGCAGCTGCGATGCTTCCCCCTCTCCAAGACCTCAGCTCTTCCCCACTCAACACCAACACCTATTTCGAGGAGAAATACATCAAGGTATTTGATGTGTGTACTACCATTGTCCAACATGTCTAACTGCTGGGAAAGTAATGTTTTTAATATTTTTCCCAAGCAGACAAACAGTGATTTGATTTTATTTAATATTTTCCTCACAATTTTGTAGACAGAGAAAGAACTCTCAACGCAGAAGGACACGCTTTGCTGTCCCACGATCCATGTAAGCAGGAGGTGCCTTGTACTCATGGTTTGATTTTATTTTTTTGTTGTTCACTCAGCGATTCGCTCTTCCAACCGCATCGATAGCTTAGTCTGGACATATAAAGGCACATTTAATAAGATAAACATAAATGTTAAACAATTCACATTAAGCCACCGTCTGGCCCCCAGTGGAAATTTTCATGTTCTAGATTTACATATCAGCATTTGCCATCTGGGCAGAGTCTGTTATACATTTTATGAGAAAATTTCTGACTACATTGTAAAGTTTGACAATTAACTCCTAAGCAATCACGTTTGCAGTAGGATAAAAACAGGCAAGAAACCCTATTTTAATGTTATTTTAATAAACTGAATTTTGTGCTTTAAACAAAATGCTAATCTTTCGTTTCATCCCTGTTTGGTTTATGTGACTGGTTTTGTTCAGAATATAAACCATTTCCAGGTAGCACTGGTAAAGAGGAAACATGCAGTGACCTAAGAGTAAGCAGAGAAACAATCTGAGAAAGCACTCTCAGACAGCACTTTCAACCTGTTATTAGCTATCCCCTTAATACAGAGCACATCTGTGGGTTTTACATATTTACTTCTTGAAGTCATGCCTTTTGCAACGTAAACTGGGATAGCATTAGTAGTACTTCACATCAGACAAGGATTTGTTTGTCTTTCCCATAATCCATTAGCACCTAACTCCAAGAAGAGAGAAGACTTCAGGTGCCAGCGTGAATAAATGAAAGAGCAACAGAATCAAGAGATACTGCATTCAGCTGGGGAGCTCAGACAGGAACCCTACAAGCAGCAGGAAAACACTCCCATAGCTTATTCACAGAAAGAGAACTTAAAGTATCCCCCAATTCCTATTTGCTTTCCAGAAAGTGAAAGAAATGAACAAAAGCATCTTAAATTTTTGGTGCATTCAAAAAAAAACAAGTAGGAAGTGAGGATCAAGGACCTGAGCTACTCCAAGGCAAGAATGAAAGGGAGGGGATCAAGTAATAAGAGAAGAAGCTGGAAGCAACTTACCACTTAAGAAAAGCACAGGCTATGGAAGCAACAGCTGAATGCCTTCCCCTCAGGATGAACTGATTTTGTTCAAGCAGGTTTTAAGAATGATTGATAAATCATTCAATGTTTTCAAATGATGTCCGAAATCAACAAAACTAGTGGTTTGTTTCCTAAATACTTTTCAAGTTAAGCTACTTAATTACAACTCATAATTACAGAACAAAATCCTGGACACTTCAGCTTCATGCTTCAGAGAAAGCACAGAAAGCAGAAGTTAGCCCAACACCATAACTTTCTAAAAACAAGTGAGTTTTGAAAGCTGACCCATAACTTTCAACCCCTTACAACTGTAAGTTGAAGACAAAAAACTTAACTCAGGAACGTGGAAGGGACAGCAAGGACATGAAAAATCTGAACAAGCAATAGCCCTGCTGAGAAGAATGGGGGAAAGGCAGAAGAGGGTTTGGCAGAACCTGTTTAGGCTGGAGAAAAGGTTTGGCAGAAGCTATTTAGGCTGGAGGGCAGAGGGGTACAATAACCATTTCAGATGTCTGGATTTAAGATTTGGAAGTGTGACAGAACAGACAGCTGTCAAACAAAGCCACGTGACGGCAACCTGTGATTTGTGAATGCACAAGGTCAAATCCCGGACTGCCCTGTGGAGCTGCCTGCTGTCCCACGTTCCTCACCCAGACCTTCCAGGCAATCTAGGAGGAAAGAGGGGGCTTGGGCAGGTGTGAGGGGGTGTCCTTTTTTTCTTTCATACCTGTGCCACTTACTACTGGTCTGACTGGACTGACATTAAACCAGCCTGCTTCTGCTTCTTGATGCTCATTTGCTCTTCCTGTCCCTAAAGCATCTTTGGATGCACAGTATCATGGTCTGCAAACTCTTTTTAAGCCCTTGAATGTTAACTTACCTGAAAAAAGGACTCTAAAAGGGTTGTAAAGCCATAGCTTTAAAGAACTGATGTTTTAAGATAATTTCCACTCCATGTCTTTATAAATAAGCCTGTTGAATAATGCTGACCCTGTGTCTTGGGACAGTCTTCTGCCCCAACAGAGACACATGAGATAAGCTGAGTCCCTGAAATGTGTTTGTAGACAAATCCCATTTTCTTACCAAAGGGAGAAACCTCTAGAATGCTTTGCCAGGCCAGGAACAGAAATAGTCTTGGTATTTCACTAGCTAAAAGTGTTTAGCCTCTGTTCTCTCCTAACGTACTTCTTATATTTCAGACTGTACCACCCACTGTCTTCCAACAGGCTCTCCTAATAAATGCCAAATTATCAGGATCTACTCTTATAAATGAGATTAGCTGAAAAACTCCATGGCTGGATTGTCCGGCATTCTTAAGAAAGTTTCATGACAAGCCGTGTCTACGCATTATTCTGACAAACACAGGGAGAGGCTCTGGCTGTCTGGAAGGACAATCTTCCTCTACAAGTACAATCCTGGACACTACCCACCCATTCTGCCACCTTTCACTCCAGAAGTAACTCCTCTGAGAGGTGAATGATGTATTTCACCTGAAAAGGCATCTTCCAGGAATGGTATGAACAAAGGCTACAACTGTAAGGTCTGTACAGCTCCCAATATGATGGTTTTCCCATATGATACATCCTATGGCAAGCAAGCTTTCCAAATTGCTAGGGAAACATATACCTCATATATTCACCAGTAATAGTGAAAAGACAGGTTTCTTTAAGCCTGAAGAAAGTAAAATGAGCAGGAATTTTTTTTCAGGAATGTAACTGAAATAAAGAACAGTCGTTGTAAGCTGTTTACAGTCATTAAGGTACTAACTTCATTCCAACTACAAAAGCTGCAAAATCCTAATGCTAACAGCAGAGCAAGACCACAGCAGGTAAGAAAAACACCCTCATCAGAAAGACAGCAGAGAGAAGGAAAAGGAGAGACATGAAGAGAAGTTTACTTCTTCACTTTGACAACAGTTTTCTGTTTTTCTGCAAAATCAATCAATCCTCACCTCCATGCCACTTCTTAAAATACTGAATGTGTGCAAGAGCCTCACAGCACTTCCAGCCTGGGGCACAGCAGCAGGAGCAACATTCTCCTCTCTGGCTCATTAATCTCTGGAGTCAGAAATACACACATATCCTTTCCCCACCACATTCAGTCTGCCTTGAGGTGACCGTTTCTGGTACAACAGATCAGGGGATTCTTGCTCAGTGCTGCAGATCTTTTTGCAGAAGATTGTTCAATGCTCTATCTCAGAAACTCCAGAAGTAGCTGTGTTTTTCTAAACTGTATAATCAATACGTCTTTTAGAAGGTAGATTTAAAACAATGGTGTTTAATATAGACAATGTGGTTTCCAGGGGCTGAATGGTCCCAAGACAGATCCTGCCTCAACATCTTTTTATTTAAGAAAAAAACCCAAAGCAAACAAGCAAACAAAAAAAACCCCACCCACACAGGGCAGTGGGGGGAAGCCAAAAGCCACCATCTCATTTGCATGGCTTTTAGAAAGCAGTCTTCAACCTGACATTGGTACTTAGTTTCTTTGTATAACATCTGATTTTTTAAAAGTTATTCTCTTTCGTGTATTTCTTCCAGTATTCGTGGCCAAATCTGTCATGCATTGTATCTGCTCCAAATTCTCCTATTTCTGCCTTAGCATAAGGGAAAAGACAGTGAGTGAGGTCTAATGCTGTGAGCTGATGACAATGAACTTTTATTCAATAAATTTAACCATGCCCATATTCACAAGCACTACCCTCACTGCTAAGCAAAAGCCAAAAATGGTCATGGGTGTCATCCCACTTCTTCAAACTTAGTCCTAAATCTCATGACATCCCGGAGTGCTTTCTGGAACATCAGTATCTAAAGCAATACATCTTGCATATTTTCAGAGCTTTGCTGTTTCAATGGGTCTGTTCTTCCCTTTTCCTTTTTAGGTCTTAATTATTTTGTGTTAATCTAAATTTCACTTTTCCACAGTATATCTGGCTAATATAAAATCCCTCTGAATCCCTCTTTCAGCTTAACAGACCCATTTACTTGCTACTTCTTTACTCTATCTTGCATCAGCAGTATTACAAAATAATTAAGTCAATAACCACACAGTTAGTATGTATTCAAGTTACAATCTATTACACAAGTTGCATAATGAAATTGGGAGGCTGGCAAAAATATGTAACTGTTTTATAAAAGCATGGGTTAGGCTATTTGTTTTTACATGCTTGATACATGAACAAAACTCTCCTGTGTTGCCCCAGCAAGTAAACCGAGTGATTTTGTTGTAGCTGACTTTCGAGCTGTTGTCTAATCATCATGTACTGCACCATGTAACTCCATTTTGAACTAGCAGCCATCTCAGACAGATGTCTACTTCCTATCAGGAAAAGCTGATCTCAATGGCTTTATTTGTCTTTATTTTTTATTTGTGGGTTTTTCTCCTCCCAAGTCAAAACCACATCATAAAAAACCTGGTAATTGTTGAATTTTGTAATTTATACAACAAAACAATCCTTACCCTATCTGTCAAATAATATAAAAAATATACAGCATCTGAAAACACTGCTGATCTTTTAACCATAGGAATACAAAAGCCTTTGTGTCCCCATTAATTTTATATATTGAATCTATAGTACTTGGAAAACAATTACCTGTTAAATGATTATCTTCAAGCTATCCTGCTGTACCCAACCAGGCATGTACCGTGTGCGGACATTGCCACAGGTTACTCATTCGTTTATCTACAAGAGAATTTGTTTATAATAATGGCTCAGTCATCTGGGAAACACAATCCAGTCAAATTATAACACTCTCTTATGTCCACTGAAACAAATCGGCATGCAAGAAAAGATGAACGCAGAAACAGAGAAAAGAACCTAACAAAACTGCAAACAGCACTTGTCAGGTTGTATTAACCTTGAGTTCTAACCTATCAGCCACTATTTTGATTCCATCAGGATTACACTTTGCAAAAGCATGTTTCAAACCGAACATGAAAACAGTGTGCGTGTATTTGTGAGTGAAAACATTCTCCAGGATTACACCTTTCTTGTACTACATTTTCAGTACAGTGGGATCTTACTGTAAAGCCCCCATTTTTAGCTGTCATTTTGCTGACGGCCAAGTTATGGGGACAGGCATCAGATGGGTCATTACAGCTGCAATACAGCCTGGATGTGGAAACAGCGTGCTCTAGCATTACAAGAAGCATGTCTCACCAAGGTTCACGTCACTAATCTCCCAAGCAACTTTGTTGTTGTTTGTGGGCCAAACTGCAATTGCAAGCAACAGGAATATCTTTGTGGGTTCAAAAGCAATGAGGTTCACTAACTGTACTGCCAGCACACGGCCACCAGCCCTCCTTCAGTAACACAGACACCTACTCCATCAGGCTCCATCAAGGGAATCCTTCCACCCTTCCTAGCTGAGCTGACGAAGAAAGAGCAAGTACACTTCCACACGCGGGGCACTCGCCACACAAACACCACATCAGCCTAAAGCTACTGTCCAGCACTCAAAGCTCACGAATTCGGCCACACTGCAGGGAATGCAGCTTGCTCCAGAGGCCGTCAGCTGTAACGTGCTCTGCACACGTCAGCCCACATCTGGCAGAGCGTGCAGGCGCCCAGCTCCCCCTGCAGTCTGCGGGGCACAGCTGTTACGTACCTTTGTGGATCAGAGTCTTGCAATTAATGTGCACTTCTCACATACAAAATTCATACAGATAATACTGGGAATTTAGTGTCAGTGCACAGTTTTGAATAAATAAGTAGGGTCGATTTTTTTTTTTATTTTAGTGTTCCAACTTCAAATACACTTTGAAAGGTTATTTAGTTTCTACAAGGAGGAAGAAGAAAAAAAAAAAGAAAAAAGCAAAGTACATTGCTATTCAACTGCTCACCACTGGACAGTACAGGATGGTAACAGGTTTGAGGAAGGGAGGCCTAGTGTGACAAACTTTTGCTGTGGAACACTATCTGTCCAAACAAGCAATTCATGGTTAAATGGTTTATTTGACACCCTGCACAGCCTTCATTAGTGACATACTACAGAAAAGCTCCAGTAAATAACAACACCCTTCAACTGCACACTGATGACCAAAAGTGCTCTTCCCAAGTTTACATGAAACATCATAGAAATAATTATTTAATTTGCACGAAAGGAGTTTGTATAGCTTCTTTCTCCCCTTCCTCCAGCCACACCAAGATACACAATGCGAGTTGTTTTTCCATAGAATGAGACAAGGACAGATTTTACCTATTTTCTTAAGCATCTGTAACTCACATATTTCTTAGCAAAGAGCAATCCTATAAAAGCCATCAACTCCCACAAAGGTTTCAGGAAGCTCTTCCACTTGAAGGTCCTGCAAAGTTAAACAACTAAATCGGAAAGCTCAAGAAGGGCCAACATGTCAGGTGTCTACATACCAATTTATAATTTTTGTACACAATGACAGCTTTTGCTTAAACAAGATAAACTGAGAAACTGAACAACACCATGTACAAAACTAAAGCTTCTTCTGTGTGGTGCAATCCAACCCTCACTATTTTAGGTCCTGTGTAGCACTCAATTTATAAATTCTGAAAGCAAAATGAGCTAATTCATCTCCCAAGGCATGAATCAGAGTAGGTATACGGCTTTATGCCTCTTGCCAAATTATATAAAAGCAGTAATTCTTGATATCCTCAAAAGAGGAAAAAAAAAAAAGCCAACCCAAAATTCAACCATCAGTAATTCTGTCCTTTCATCGAAATCAGAAGCCTCCACCACTCACCATATTCCTTTGGGCTTCCACGTCCGTCCCCCTGGAGTGCACAGGAGGCTCGCAGCCTGTACAGTTGATTATCACAGGGCTGCCTCTTTCAGCCTTTTGGTTAAATGAGTGGATGTCCCCAAGAAATCAAGGTAGAGGCCAATCCCTGATGTGTGTCCACTCACACGCTCTACCAGCACCTATGATGGCCAAAACGTTTGCTACAAATAAACATGTCAATATATCTCTTCCATACATAATCAGTAAACATATTCCAGGCATGCTAAGAAGGTTAACAAACATTAAATACTGGGGGAGGCCAGAGGCTATCCAGTTTACAAGTGTATTACAGTACAGTGTATTTAGCAGACTCTTTCTAAAATTAGAATTTACATGTGATTTTTCTAGTATAAGACATTACAGAAGATCTGATTGCTTTCCAGATGTAATTAGAATAAATTTGATGAGCAAAAGGGGTAAGCTTTTGATGAGCAAAAGATCACTTGTAAAATAAGATAATACGGAATGCAAAGAAAATGTGAGGTTTGGATCTTGAACAGTTTTCTGCCTTTGACCAAAACACTTTACTTCCTTATGCCTCAGTAAATACTTGGAAAAGAATCAGATTAGAGCAAATTACCAGTAAAAATTGCAAGATTCTAAAGTTTCTCTATAGCACAGTTAATTCAGACAATAAGAGGCAGAGATCTTGTAAATCACTACTTAGAGTCAGCTACGAACTATTAATTCTGTTATTACTACTTGCATTTTATAAGACCTTGTTCATCATTTCTGCCACATACACAAACAATTTATCAAAAAACTCTCACCCCAAGCTTACTTTTGAATTTTAAATAATTTTACGGCTCTGACCATAGTAACAGAGTTTTTCAGAATAATTTAAAGCACTCCATTATCAGTTTAATTATTTAAGTGACAGCAAAAACAAACTTCAAGAGATGAGAGATGTCTAGAAATGTTTGTACCGGCTATCAGCTGAGCAAGGATTCCCAAGAGCGGTACTTGCAGACTACATTCTTGAAGTGGCAGATGATAAAGGATCACAAATCAAACTGGGAAATGTTCCACAGAACTACAATATTCTAGTAGTCACGACAATTTATACTAGTTGAAGAACTGATCTGATAATATTCTAGTTCAAATACTACAACCAAATTAGAAAGCAAAGTATCAGAAGTCACTGTGCAGTAATTCTCTCTGTTACAGCACATAGAGCTATGAGGCACCTAAACACAATGTGCATTTCCATAGCCAAAGAATTCAACTTAAATAATTTGGAAGACCATCTGTCAGAAGTTACGACTTAGTTTCAAATATAACTTCTGTTTTTTGATACTGCACTATTTTAATAGTACTATTTTTGTTATTCAAGTGCTTTCACTTTCATCCTTAGGTATCTTAAATCTTATTTATTTGAAAAGTTTACTCAGGTTTGTTTGATTTATTTTACAAATATCAGTGGGACAATCTTCCAGAAATTCCTCAGCTGACACATATCTGCTCAAGACCCATCTACAGTAGCAAAAAAAAAGTGCAAATATAATTCAATGTTATAAAACAGAAAATATGTCCATGCATCTCATGTCAAATAATTCACAGAAGATTGCACCACAGTCTACAGTACACTTGTTCCAAGGACACTTAATGACTGTATTATCTGCTCTGGTGCATACCTATCAGTCACTGCTTCTGCGGTACCAGTGAAGACAAGTGTTATTGTAACAAGCTGGGGTGTAAAACCCCCACTGGCATGTCTCAGGTGACCTCTGCCACTAAAGTCTCCATATCCTCCTTCCAGCCATGAAGCTTCTGAAAAACTGTTATCCACCTTAGCTGAGCTGCACCAACTTTCAGAGTCACTCACCCACCCCTGCCACCCTCTTCTGCCCATCCTTTTATTACCCAGCTGACTGCAGAACATGTCATCTGGTCACACAACTGCACACAGTCTAACTGGAAATACCCTGTTCTAGGACAAAGTTTGGCCCTCTTACCCAACAACACATAACTCAAGCAAACAGTTCCTGAAGACAGAAGGAAGAAATGACTGGGCATCCAGGCGGCACAAAACACAAATGCCAGCTGTGGAGCAGACAGAAATACTGACTCCCATCTGACATGGGAGCAGGGAGCATTCAGAGCGGCAGAGCTGCTTCGACCACGTGCTGCCTGGGAATTCTGAATGGGGATCTTCCAACAGCCCCAGCAGCACAGGAGTTGCTCCACTCTAACTATGGCAATAAGTAGGGAGGTACTAATTTTACCACAAGGGTTCAAACAAACAAAACCCTCCAGGATCTTTCTATCCTAGCTCTTTATGGCTAAATGGTGATGATGATCTGATCAGGAAGTAAATCCAAGTCACAGCAGCTTTTCACATAACTCAGCTGTAGAAGAGTCACTGCTTCAATATTTAGTGGGCATTAATTTCAAACACAGCAAATAGGCTCACCTTTAATCATAAAACAAACCTCTTCTTAAAGGCAGGCTATCAACCAAGCTCTTTCTGAGTCAATTTCTCAAGTATGCAAACTTTGTTTTGCAAGCAGTCTCCAGGAGTAGGGTTTTCCAAACACACAAGAGACAGCATGTAAAACCAATACAGCAAACAGCAATAAAACTTTGAAACTGCAAGACAGAGGTGGGGGTAAGGGGGGAAAAGTTGGTATCTTTATGTTTCATAGTCATACAGAAGATACTTCCTTAAAAGGCTTGAAAGAGATGGTTTCAAACTGGTCTTACATAACTTGTTGCTCCAACATCAAACTTAAAGGAACTTTATTTTCCTTTCTCTTCTCTTTTTTAATTGCATCACTCATAATAAGACCACAGAAGTTAGACTAAAAGTCTTAAGACTCTGCAAGACAAGTACAAGGTTAGGTGGTCTCAACCCCCTCAGCACTGCAATAGCATCAAACAGACATACTTCTTGAAACGGTTTAGTTTAACCATAAAAATAGGAAACACTCAATAGTCATTTACAGCACCTTCAAAATAACTTAGCTAAAACAAACCCGCTGTTTTGTATTCCCTCTTTCCAGTAAAAAACCAACCCTGCAGCTAATCAGGCCAAAATCAGAAGCCTAAACTGACATAATGAAAGACTTCAACTAGATCTGTAGTGTATAAATCGCACTCACACAAGTATTATTTCTCAGCTATACCCATTCTACTACAGCCCTGGCAATCAGTACTCACGCTAGCGATTAGTCATATACCACTGAGTAGCTGTTATACTCTGCTGGCAAAAAAAAAAAGCTAACTTAACTGAGTTACTAACTCCTACTGGCTATCATCTCCATGATCAACCCATCAAAACACTTAAATTATTTTAAAGTTAATATTAAGGTAGAAATTAAGAGCCAAACACAAAGCCCATGTATCAACACATAACATTAGAAAAATCAATTCTTAAAGAAATTTGAATAAATATTTTATCAAGAATTCAAAATGGCTAAAGACACAAAACAGAAGACGCTTCATAAGATGAAGACAAATCCTCTTCTCCAAAGCTGTCAAACAATTAAACATTTTTATCTTTACTTCACATTGTTACAGACTGCTTGGTTATCCAAATTAATATTTGATTTAAAAGGTGCAAAATTAATATTTAATTTAAATCTATGGTTCTAAGAGACTTTGCTTCTATTTGAAACAGGCACTGTTGGGCTATGCATGTCAAGGTAAAACTAAACCTAATATTAAAACAAGATAGTCTGCTGAGGAATGTATTTTTTCATTTCCTTATTTTAAAAGGTTGTAAAGAAAAATGAAGAAATATATATATCTAAAATAACTGAAACAAAGAAATCCTGAGACAAAGCTGTCCCTGGGCGTGCTTCAGTACTGTGCTGCACAGAGCAGTAATACTGTTCTCACATTTTAGAAAAATGTAAGCGCTATACAATCAATTAACTTCTTCCTACTGCCAATTAATACATGACTCTCACTATTTTGCTCTTCCTGTACAGAAAGCAGTTACTGGGTAGGAAAGATAAAAGTATGCAACGCCTATCTTTGCTTGAAATGTATTTGCCGGTATCTGTTTCAGATAAGCCTTCCATGGTTTAAAGCAGCTTCATACACCACAGATAGCGTTGCTGGCCTCATTTCTTACTGGATGGTTTAACTGTTTACCTTATTAAAACAAATATGCCATAAAAGTATTACTGTTGAGCAATCCTGAGCGGGATTTCAGTTTGCTGTATATCTGTCATCTCCGGATAACACGAATTCAAAGTCATGACTTCCAACCCCTCCTACCTGACTTTTCATTGGCCTATGTGGAAAGACGTGCATGGGTAGCAGACGAAGTGCTTCCAAAGCCAGTTAAACTACATTATTACCAAAAAAAGAACTAATCTGGCCAATGCATTATATTACTTTCCCTTCACCTAAAGCTGTATTCTGTGGCACAAAGTCCAACTTTGGTATAATACATTGTATCAGAAAACTCAACAGACTTCAAACCCTTCCGAGTTCTCTAGGACTGTGCTATATTAAAATAATAGGTTACTGAGGGTTGGAATGAGATGGAGGCCAAAACAAACTTTAACTAGGTGATTAACCTGGAGACTTCGGAGGACTTTCTGCTGGCTGCAACTCAAACAGAGCAGCAGGGGATTAATATTTAATTCCTGCCAACAGGTTACTGCCTGGACTTGTACTGCACCAGCCTCAGCCAACAGAATCACTGCAAATACATCACACTTTCACAAACTGGCCTAATTTTAGTGAACGGTTTAGTTATTGTAAAGCTTATCTTTACAACTTCAAAAGCAGTTTTCTAGACAGCAAAATAAAACAAATTCCTTCTCTGCAATCAAGCACATACCCAGTGTTACAGGACAGTTGGTGTCATTTGCTTTCATCATTTGAACTTTCTATGCTCTCTCCTTCTCCCCCCAGCTCACCCTCTTCTAGGCCTGCAAGTGACTCTTTTTTACTCTACTTTAAAAGTCTAATGCATTCCAAAAATGTTCAGTGACAGATTCTGACAGCTTTTGCTGTTTTGGGGTTTGTTGGTTCTATTGAAAGACCAAATATAACAAAATTTTACAACTATATAGGAACAATTACATTAAAAAGTATTAATTTATTTAACTGAGAAAGTGAACAAACAAATATTTCACTTAGTTCTTTCCACTTCTAGTGTTCCTCATCACCATCTCACAAAGCCCAGCACATTCCACAGAAGTATCTGAGATTTGTTTAACAAAGCGCATTCAATATGCTACCGCTACACGCACTTCAGTCAGGATCACAGATGTATCAGTACCTATCAAACACATAATTTTCTACTTTGCAAATTTAAGTTATAGAACTTGAGGAAGAGAAACCAAGAGAAGTCAAAAAGGTATTCAAGTGCAATAAGGGTAGTCAAGCATTGGAACAGGCTGCCCAGAGGTTTCCCTGGTGGTATTTAAGAGACAGGTAGATGAGGTGCTTAGGGACATGGTTTAGAGGTGAACTGGTAGTGTTAGGTTTATGGTTGGACTCAATGATCTTAAAGGTCTTTTCCAACCACTATGATTCTAACAGTAGATATAATGACCTGACACATTTTTAACAACATCCTTGTCCTTCAGGATTATACATAACCCGCTGCGTTCTTTTTTCAGGTTAAGTATTATACCATCTCTGGTTTTTTCAACTAAAAAAAAAAGAAAAAAGGGACAGAGAATCAGAATTTATTCTTGCCCCTGAACATTTGTGGGAAGTGTACACAAACCTTCCTAACCACCCACACAGTGCTATAAAAATGTCTCAAGTTCTTTAAGGCACACGAGATCATCCAGATGCCCTCTGCTTACACTGAATGTTCTTTTTTTGTTCCAGTTTGGTCTCTTTCAAGTATTTCCCAGCAAGCTTTCCAAGCCAAACTCTTCTCCAACTCTGAGTCCTAACCACAAGCTTCTTCAAGTGGGATTTTCAGAGGCAATTAACTTCTTGCACTTCCATCAATTTCCAATATAATTGTAAATTCTTAGCACATTTTAAAGACAAACTACAGAACAGTGTTCACATGATGGATATTTACTACAATAGCAATAATACCTAATTAGTTGTTCTCCTGAAGGGACTGACACAATCAGCTCCTATTAGTTTACATTCATTTCAGCTAAACATACTACACTGCATTACATCTACCACTGGCTTAACTTACAGATATTCTTTTGTGAGTTCTGAAGGAAAGAAAGCTCTATCAGTGGAGCCTGACATCAAAGCAAGCACAAAAGAACTAAGAGGGTCAAAACAAATGCATTTTTACTTAAGACAGAGCTTGTGATACTCTCTCATCTACTTCCTCCAAATTTGTCCATAATTTTAGTATATAACATTATATTCAGAAGTGAGCATGTTTTCTTACATTGAAATTTATCGACATACATATACAGATAAATAGATATTTCTACACCTATCTTGCTCAGCTATTTCTATTCAACAGGGCTATTATACCTCATTATCAAGAAACAAACAAACAAAAACCCCAAATCAAGACAAAAAACCAACCAACCCAGACAACAAAGACTTGTTGTCAGGCCTGAGCAGTGCACTTGTTTGTCTTTGCCTGCAGAATCTACCTCAGGTGGAAATGATAGGCCATTAGGGAATAAAAAATAAACCCATTTGCTTGACAATTTAATGCAGCATGTCATTAAAAAAAAAAAAAAAAGGAAATCTGTAATTCCTCATTAAAGTCCCTTAGACTGAAGGGATCACACCAATTGAGCTGGAGACTCTTCAGGGCAGTTCTCTAGGTAGAAAAATCCTAACAGACACACTCACACAGACAATTATTTGCTTACTTTGCCTTGCCAGTTATTACAGTTGGTCTTACTTCAGTCTAAGCGCAACCCACAGCTTCATGCTTTGTGTTGGAAAGCATTCTTTTTGCTCTTGTCTTGTTGTGAGGCTCAAAATTTAATAACTGATGAGCTTGTTCAGCTGTTTCACAAGGTTACAAGCAACCATTTCAACAACTTCAAATTTACTGAAGAGCAGAACAGCTGCTATGAGAATATCATGCTTTCACAAGTGTAATTTGAAACACCTTGACACTTCTATTGCATTCTATTTCCAGGTAGAGAGGTACAACAAAGGAATACCTTTTTCAAGAATATTGCAGGCAATGGCATGCTAACTCCCACAGCAGTATGCGGCAGGAAGTGGCAATATTACATGCTGGTTAAGGAGCTAGATCAATCCCAATCCTTCACATTCACCTTTATCACTATGAAAATTGCTACCAGGCACATAAAAGACTAAGAGCTTGTACTGTATTTGCACAAGGGCACACCCTTCCCATCTGCTGTCTTGCAGAATCTGAGGGGTAAACGAAGCTCATATTCCCCATCTCTCATTTTGGGTGAACATTTTATTGGAAAGGGTATTTGAATTTTCCATTTAATAAATACATTTAAAGCTGTAAGTCAAAGATGGTAATCATTTACTATCTAAAAAATGCAGTGCCTTTTCAGGCTAGGTCTGCAAGAGAAGAAACCAGCTGTTGAGCTCAGATAGGAAGATTGAAACAGGTGGCTTGGTAGAAGGGGTTTGACAAAGTAGGCAAAGAAAAACTAGGTTTGCTGGCAGAGAAGTCACAGTGGATTGGGCAAGAAGGTACAAAAGAAGGAGTCAGTCTGTCACAATTCTTTCAGAAATGAGAGCAAAAATGCCACAGCTGGATACTAGAGGCAAAAAGAAATTCACAGGGCATTTACACAGCACAGGCCAAGAGCCCGTATTTGTTGCAGTATTTTCCAAGAAACCAAAGAGGCAAGGTGGAGGCAACGGACGTGCTTACCAGGGGCTAGAAAATCCAGTGGGCCAGGCAAAGCCATGAGTGGCCTAAGGCAGAAAAGCAACAGCATTCCATGAACAGAAAAATGGTACATCCAACACTGCTGGAGAGACATTACCTGTAGGAAATACCCACTTATATAACCTAAAGGATGGAAAGACAACTGCACAGCATATATTCTACTGACATACACTGAAACAGCCTCAAAGCTCTTCAGTCTTAAGTCTGGCGTGCTAAAAGAATTAAAACAGCTCCAAGTTAAGTTTCAAGTATTACTTCTTTAAACCTAATACTGAGTCGATAAGGCTATGTTTTCCCATTTAAAAGCCCAAGAAAAACATGTAATAATTATGTAAATTTAAAATGGAGTTCTGTGATGTTTTCAGTTATTCACTCCACTCTTGTGCAACTCGCTGCAATCCAAAAGCCCCGAACTTCCCCAGGGTTTCAGAAAAGCGCTTTCACAGCGCAAGAGCGCGAAACACAAACACATCCAACTGCCCCTCCGCGGCCAAGAGATCTGCCTTGGAGGAGACCACCGAGACCGAACCTCCTCCCGTGTCAAAGCCCCAGCGCGGCGCTCTGGCTCGGGCCCCTCGAGAGGCGTTTCCAGCAGCCGGAGGGGCCAGGGGCGCAGGCCGGGCACAGCCCCTCACCCGCGGCCCAGGCCGGGGCCATCCCGGTTCAGGCTCCTCAGGCTGCGGGCGGGAGGCTGAGCCCAACCCAAAGCCGCCCCAGGGAAGTGCATGATTGTGCAACAGCTCCTGGGGACGGGG
>NW_010318525.1:0-28600 GCF_000700745.2 Antrostomus carolinensis | reverse complement strand
CAAACCATTCTATGATTCTATGATTCATAAATTAGAAGAATTAACTAAGAACAGTATTGCCTTAACACATGATGTCAGCAGCTGAGTTCTGCGTACAAAACACTGTCTCATGTTCTCCTTGAGCTCCTTTCATTAGATCTAGCAGTCAGCTTGCACTGAATGAGCTCTGTCTGAAGTTGCAGGAACCGGAGAATGGTGGTATGTGTTGTAATAAAGAGTAAATAAATAATGGAACATGAAGAGGCTTAAGTGTGTTGACACAACCGGTGTCTCAGTATGATGAGCTAAATGTACCTGTTGTTCACTGAGAAGTCTCTGCATCTTTTGGAAATGAAATCTTGGCCAGTGAACATTAGGTCTGTGTACACATGTTGAATTTATTTGTCTTTAGGCTGTGGTATTTAATTCATAATTCAATGTTTAAAGCAAAGTTCTAAAGAGGTTCTTTAATGCATTGTCCTTCAGCTATGCCCTGAAACAAATTGTTGCGGTAAGAATGACATAGTCTTCTCCCTTTATTTGGTAGCATTCTTCAATTCAATTCAATTCAATTCAATTCAATTCAATTCAATTCAATTCAATTCGATTCAATTCGATTCAATTCAATTCACATCAAAAGCTTTAAGAACAATCTCACTATACTATTTACATTTGCTACTACAAACTAGCATAGAAATTATGGCTGTTGGTATTATAGTGCTTACAAATTCCATAGTAAAAATTAAATTTGCAATTTGAAATGTAATGTACAGCACATTTATATCCTGAATAGCCCTGAAATTCAATTCAATTCAATTCAATTCAATTCAATTCAATTCAATTCAATTCAATTCAATTCAATTCAATTCAATTCAATTCGATTCAATTCGATTCAATTCAATTCACATCAAAAGCTTTAAGAACAATCTCACTATACTATTTACATTTGCTACTACAAACTAGCATAGAAATTATGGCTGTTGGTATTATAGTGCTTACAAATTCCATAGTAAAAATTAAATTTGCAATTTGAAATGTAATGTACAGCACATTTATATCCTGAATAGCCCTGAATTTGCAGTTACACTTCCAAACCCACCTTAAAACAAATTTGAAGAACCTGTCTTCTAACAGAAGTCTGCTGTATGAGTGCAGAAGAATATGAAAGAGAAGTTATTGTCTAAGGTCATGAAAACTTATCTGGCTATTATTTCTAAAATTCTCCATCTTGAACATTGTCAGCACTGTTCCTCCTGTCCCCTGAACTTAATAACTTAGCAGTACAATAGAGAGAATTGAGAAAAAACATCAGGTTAATGAATACAGGCCTTTTGCCATGCATTTCACATGTGACTTACTATTGTGTTTGGTGGTTCTGCAGTTATGTAATGGTTTTGAGGAAAGTGTCAGTCTTCTAGATCATGCAAAACCCCCTAGATCATAGAAAAGATATTAAAATTATTTTTAAAAACCCCATAAATCATTGCTATGCATAACTTTTGAACTCTGAGCTAACTTCATAGTGGGAAGGAATTTGAATATTTATCGAATGCTCTTATAATAGTAACAATTCTTCATGAAATAAGTACACTTTTACAAACTGTGCCAAATCTGTATTTTCTGGAACCTTACTGAGTGGCTGAGGCATGGAAGACATACAGATATATTTATATTGTTACATACTTCAGGAGTATCTTTCAGTTGCATAGGAGGTGTTGCTGGACTTTGTTGCTTTGATCAGAAGTATATTTGCCCTGCAATGCTTGCTGTGTAAATTCTTGCAATTGAACAATAATCCAGACAAATAAATAATTTGTGCTTTTTTTTTTTTTAACATATTGAAAAAATGTTATTCAAATTTAGTGATCTTCCATGAATTTAAAATCTCTCGATTGCTAAAGTGCACCTTACAGATTTCAAATTTTCTTAATTTTTGCCATGAATTTCTTTAAATTTAACTGAATAAGCTTATAATATCTAAAGAAACATATGAAGAAGAAATTAATTACATTGTAGTGTCAGCATCACATTAAATGCCTAACACTCAGTATTTCAGTTGAAATTCTCTTGACACTGAACTTCAGCTTTCCTCTTCCCTTGATCTTTCTAAAACATCATGTTATAGCAGACTTCTCTCTTCAACGTTCAGACAATATGTCTTCATATCATTTAAAGCAGTGTTCTCCAAAGCAACGCAAGTTGATTATGGCCAAACTTTGTATTACAAGTTGTTCAGGATATTGTAGCACTGAGAATCTGTGTGGTTTAACCCCGCCCTGGGGTTTTGTTGGAGTTAAACTGCTCCTCTGTAAGGTCATTTTCACAAGCTACATATCAGAGAAAGAAGTGAACTTTCTACATGTCTAACTCTGTGATCTTACATTACACTATAGTGCTTGCATGAGAAGATTGTGATGCAGTTATGTTACCTGTGTTTTATAATAGATTAAATACTTACTAGAAGAATACTGTGATTATTTAAAAGTGTACACCTACCAAAATTTTTTCTGACACATTTATTTAGTTGCACTTGTGGTGGTTTCACTTGTCTAGCACTTGGCTAACAGCCAAACATAGCCACTCACTCACTTGCCCCTGCCCCAGGTAGGGGCAGATAGGGGAGAGATTTGAGGGGATAAGGGTAAGGAGGCTCATAAGTTGACAAAAGAGCAATTTAATGATTGAAATAAAAGAAAATTTAAAATAATAATTATAATAAAATAATCATGATAATAATAAAAATATGCAAATGAGCAATACCCAGTGCAACTGCTCACCACCAGCCAACCAAGCCCAGCCCGTTCCCAGATAATGATCCCGGAGGACCGACAATCCCAAACTGAAAGAAGAGCGAGAGCCCGAGTGAAAGCCAGAGAGGTACAAAAGAGGAAGAACCCCTCACTTATATACTGGACATGATGTGATATGATATGGAATATCCCACTAACATATCCAAATGCCAATTTAGCTTATTAATTTAAATTTTCCTCACCCCCCTAGATCTTGCATTTGTAGACTAGAAAAACATTAAGTCCTTCAACTTCCAGTGACAAATGAGAACACTGGTAGGTTATAAATGTTTTTCTCATAACAAATCCCGGGCCGAAACCAAAACACAGCACTATTCCAGCTACTGAAAGGAAACCAGCTCTGTTCCAGCTAAAAACGAGGACAGCAGTTGAGCAAAATTAGCAATGTTGGGTCAGTGCAATGCATATTATGGGGGAATTTTTATTTACATTCTTCTTAATCACACAAAGTTACTTTCTTTATAGACTTTAAATATTATTTTATTTACTTATTTGTGGACAAAATAGTTACTAGAGTAAAGTTCTCTAGTGAATTTCTTTCCGTTTCAAAAGTGAAGTTTGCTTTTGTAAATGTGAATAGAAAACTCTGATTTTTTTACAGTGTTTTGTAATAATAAATTTATAAATGGCATTTTCAGAGATTAAACTGATAGTTTAAAATATTATGGACTTCAAAAAAGATAGCTGGTTGCACTATAATAAGAAAAAAGTAGATTTAGTCTTGGCAATCCTTCCACATGTATGGTGGAAAAATGTGTGCTTGACATATTAACTTAGGAAGGAAGAACAATAATTTTTGTGAACAATTTTCTTCTTATAAAACCATTTTATAAGCAGTACAGACACTAGTGGGTTTTATTCATATTTTTGCTGTTTACCAAGTTCATAATTTCTCAGACTTAGTAGAAGATTCAGACAATCACCAATGAGTAAATATTCATTTGTGCTTAAAAAAATCTAGAAGTTCTTTTAACTTGTTTATGTTGGAGTGTGTTTCCATTGTGGTTTGGGTCTCTTCTTTAACTCAGTAGTCTCACAGCACTCAATTTGTATTGAATAATGAGTGAGGGAAAGCATGTTTCAGTATTAGAGGTTATTAGTTTATCAGACCTGTGCTTTAATGATGTGAGTCAAGAGAATTTTATAAATGTCCATTATTGAATAGTTCCAGATTGGTAGTACAATGCATTAAATTTCTTACAAAACCATGATATATTTCTTCTCATTTACACACCATTTCTGGTAAAATGGGCTGCCTGTATGATTGTAATACAGAACTTAGGGGTTAATAGGTAATATTATTATACTGAGTCATTTGTGCATTACAATTTATCTAATAATCTGTAATTTGTAATTGAGTTCAAAAGGACATTTAAGTGCTCATTTAAGAGCCTACATATCTACTCATATGTTGCATAGTTATTCTAATTTAATGTTTATTTAGATTACAGCAGACAATTCTACTGGGTTAGCTCATGGAGCATTTCAATTACATCTAAAATAAATCAAACTTTAAGAGGGTGCATTTGCTTTTTCATGCTACCTGGTCTTCTACAACGTGACTTCTGTATGCTCTGGCATGTTTAAAGTGGAGACTCTATAGAGACTCTATAGAGACATAAGAATTTGAGAACCTGTTGAACGTCATTACTATTAAATATATTTGTCCTTCTGAGTTACAGGTCTCTCTGTATAGTCTCTTATTAATGAAAACACAGCAAGAGTGCTATTTTGAAAGATGTTTTAAGTTGTCAGTACAGCACTTAAAATTGTGAAAATAATCCTGTAAGAAGTTAGAAGCTGTTAGACTTTTAATTATTGCAGATTGGGTATGTGAAGAGACAGTAACACTCAATGTAGCAAGAGTATTCACAATTTAAGCTCATGTAGCAGTGCAAATTGTGTTTGAACTTAGATAAATTGCAAGATGAGTTTCATATTCAAAATCAAAGCTTATATCAGTGTGTTCTATTTGCATCTTTCATATTTTTTCTTATTGTGTCAGACACTTAGAAGAACAAGTGGCATGCTTTTTTACTTTTTTATAGAAGAGGGTAGCAATTCTAGGAAATAATACAAACCTTTTGCACTTGCATTATTTGGATCACATTTGTTTAAAGCATAACACTAGGAAATTACGACATAATAGCAGAATGAATGGAAAAATAGGTTGAAATTTTTTTATTCTTGTTTCAGCTGGTCATGATTTTAGATGAAGTCAAAGGTGGTTGTTAGCTGAATTTATTTATTTTTTCTTCTAAAATACATTTTAAAATATATTCCAGTCCATCAATACTACTGTGTTTCCATTCTTATTCCAGTGAAATGCCTCAAGATAACAATTACTCTGTTGAAATTTAAAAAACAAACAAGCCAAAAAAAAAACCCAACCAAAAAACCCCCAAAACCCTTCAAAACCCAAAACAGTTAAAATGTTTTAAAACAAGACTCGGTTTGTCAATATACTTCAAAACTGGAAAATAGTTTTTAACATAATTCAAACATTTCAGGCTTTCTTTTTAGAAAACATTTTTTCTTCAAATGTCAGTGCCATTTATGTTAATCATAAAATGTTCTCTTACCTTCTGGTTTACTGTACCTCCTGAAAAAAGATTAAATAATCTACCTATATTAGTACAGTAAACATAGTTAGGGACTCAATTGAGTTCAACATGGAGCAAGTGAAATCCCTTCTTATTTCCATGAAAAATAAAACATATCTTGACTCAGCCTTAACATGTGATACACAAGAGATATATGTCTCCCTTGCCAGAATAATTTGAAGTTTTGAAAAAAAGTAAGTAGAAGGCAGCAGTATTCCATCACTGTATTCCAGTGGGGAAATTAAAGAATGTAGAAACCATACATGTGCTTTACGGATACATTTAATTTTATAATTATTTTTAGTAAGTCTATTTTGTGTATTTCAAGTATGTATCACACACAGATGAATGACAGAAGATATTACAATATGGGCAGAAGAAATGCTATCACACATGCAGAGTTTTAAAGAGTAGTGGTAATAAGTGAATACAGGTCAAGAAAGTTTTAATAACTTCTCTTACTGAATTGATTGAAAATATATAAGGGGGCATGTAAGAGTATAATCCATTGTAACCTGATATAATACAATTTATTTCTCTGATAAAAAAATTGTCATAGCAAGTGGATGAGATTGCAAGCTTACTCACACTTACTAATTATACTAAATTTTTAGTTTTAATTAGACTAGCTCTTTTGAGACTAAACCTTTTACCATTAGGCCATTTGAAACCTGAAATAAAAAGGAAGACTTTTTATGGAATATTGTTTACATGATTTTAATTAATGATTATAATCTCCATGGTCATTTTTTAAAAAGAGCATTTAATCCCTTAACCAGTTTTGATGATTTGCGTTTTGCAAAAACATGTAAGCCCTGCAGGCTTATTATCTCTAATTTTTTTTCAAACCAAACTTATTTTTAGGGAATTTTATTTTGTTCCTGCTCCAAGTTCCACTTCGTATCATAAGACCTGTTTCTCATGCAGAGTGAACTGATTGGTAGAAAAGTAAAGTTTGCTTCTTTTTGCCAAGACAGAGCATAGCCCTTGGCAAGGTTGCCTTTGAAAACAGTTTTTCATACAGAGACTGTATACAAGCACTACTGCTGTTGCCAAGATCCTCTGACTAATGAAGGATCGGAGTAATACTGTAGGTTTTTTTTCGTTGCTGGTGGCATGTATATGTAGTATTTCTTCTGAGAAAAGGCACTGTAGCTTTTCAAACAGAAGTGGGAAGTTTAGCCTTCTAGGAGGAAGGTCAGTGTTCATTTTTATTGATAACATAGAAGAAAGCAGCTATATAGGAATATGAAAGATAAATTCTGTGGGAAGATGAAACTCTTAAAACCAATGAGTTTTCACAGTTTTTTAAGAAAAATCAGAAAACCTTCATGTTTACGAAGTTACTGCTTTGAATCTCAGAGCAGGCTTATGCTTAGTGTTCCATATTGATGATTTGGGGAACCAATTCCTAACTAGGAAGGATTAACATATAGACTAAATTTAAAGGTCAAAACTTGAGGAGCTCACTTACCGATTTTTTTTTTCCCCACTTAATAGAAAAATGTGTAACAAAAAAGCTGGAATATTCCTGTTAGAAACAATTGTGTTTAGACACCCTGGCTAGTAAAATTACACTTTTTCCAATGTGTGCAGCAAATAATCTTTCCTAGGACATAGAATGAATCCTCGGGTATCTTCAACTCAGATTTTTAAATAAAAGCTTCCAGTAAAACTTATTTAAAATGGATAGGCTGTAATATATTAAGAAGACAGGAATTTCTAAAGTAAAGTTTTAATTAAAATATTAAGCTATAGAAATACAGAATAGATACATATTCTAGCAACAAATGAGCAAATCAAAACAAGGTGAGGGAAGTTACTTCAGGTAACCAAATTAGTAGCTCCTCTGTGGTTGTCCTCAGATAGTTAATAAAAGGTCTTAACTCTGAAAGTTCCTAGTGAACTTCTTGTATATTGTGATGCTTAAGAAACCATAGTAGTCCATTCACATGGAACACTCTTTGAGATGAGGGCCTTAGTTAACTGAGCAGCAACAATCACAGTGATTAGAATTGGTTGCCTATTAACAGCAACTGTGCTGTCCTTCTATAGCTGTCTTTTCCCAGACAGTTAAGTAATTTATAGGAAAAACTTCTGTGTTTTATGTCTCAGATTACACTAAACTGATTGCAGGAGGCTTTGTGTGTGTATGTGTGATGTCATTATAAGGCAGAAAAAAAGATAATTTTTTGTTATTGTCCCAAGCGTTACATTTCTGTACTTCAGCTTGATAGAACTTATTTTAATTGTAATAGTAATCCCGATAATTTATTTTCATTGCAAATACATTTTTTAAGTAATCAATGCCTGCCTATCATGTATCTTAGCCTTAAATAATAATTATATTTTGAAATCTACTCTTACAGTAGATTTTTGTAAGGAATCCTTGTTGGGTTTTTTAAATTGATATTTTACTTTTTAATTAAACATCAGCACTGAATATGTAATATGTAAACTGAGGAGTTCCTATGAGATACATTTTAGATACTGCATCTCTTCAAGTCATTACAGATAATGTCATTTTTGCTTTCAGATACAGATTTACTCACACTCTTTGGCTTGTTGCACAGAAGCAGCATAATGAACAGACAAGCTACATTTTTTGCCTTCTTTTAAATTGCTAACATAGTGAAAGTGTCAACATCCCATTATATCCAGCTTGCATATGTAGACACAGAGTGAAATTAACTAAAAAGGAGTTGCCCTTTGAACAATGGTAACCACAACTCAATATTGCTGTGGGAATATGCTTTAAGAAATGTTGTTGGGGGTGAAAACGTATGCTAAAAGAGACTGCAATAGCCCTCCTTACCAGGGCAAGCCTGTGGCTGCAATCCTGTTGAAAACAATAGTATATGTCATAAAAAAATCTGAAAGAAGTCAGCTCTTTCGATTCTTTGATGATACAATATTTTTTAATTTGAGTGCTGCCTTTTCTGTTATATTTTAACAGGCCCTTCTATATGGGAAATGTTGTTCTGTTAACATTACTGGAGACCAGGAATATCTCACTGAATAGTATTCATAAAACCATACCATTCATTTGTCTGTCCTAGAGAGGGTAATATCTCAGTACCTCAAATATAGTTAGCCTATATGGAGAAAGTCCTCTGGAGAGAAATTCAAAGCTACCTTGGATAGTCAGTCTCTCATACCTCTTACTGATTATAAAGAGAGCCCAGGAAGCTTGGCTTTCCTGAAGTCAAGCTTTGTGAATATCCCTCATGATACTCATATTTTTGCAGGAACAATATTCAAAATACATTTTTTAACTAATCATCTTAAGATGCATATATCAACATTCATAAAATTTCGTACATACTCATTTTATGTAATTTGTAATTTTATGGAAGATAAGTGTTTTTTAGTGAACGCAAACCTTATTAAGAAGCTGCAGAATGCTGTTTTTCTTTCTTGGGCTTGTCATTCTTTCAAAACAAGGAACATCTTTTGTTCTGATTAAATAAAACCGTTTAATAATAAGGTCACAGATTGGCTGTTGTGTTTAATGTTTCACCGAACCATGTGCCATTGGTTTGAAACTGTCTCTTTTATGTTAATTTGACATGTACATACCTTAGAGTTAAGTGTGTCCAAAATAATTTTGAAGCTTCCTTTGTGTGCTAGTAGTGATCTTTCTAATTAAATTTACTTGGGTCTTGACTAGCAGAATAATTATTTAATCCTTTCAGTTTTTTCAGATGGAATTTGGTATATATTTTCAAAATCAGTACATTTCCTTGCTTCATCGTCAGTGGTGCAGCAGACGTGAAGTGCTTTCTTATGTAGTGGTTTCACCCTTTTGGCTTGCAGCCAAACACAGCCTGCTCTCTCATTCCCCCACCCCCACCTCTCCAGGGAGTAGGGAAGAGAATTGGAAAGAAAAGGGCAAAGACACTTGTGGGTCGAGATGAAAACTATTTACTAATTAAAATGAAACTATGATGATAACAGTAATAACAGAATATACAAATGAGTGATACATGGTTCAGTTGCTCACCGCCCACCGACTGATGCCCAGCCTGTGCCAGCCAGTGATCCTGGAGCTGAGACAGTCCTGAAACCCAAATCATGGAAGAGCAAGAGCCTGAGCAATCCTCAAGAGAATACCCCTAATTTCCAGTCAACCCTGATTAATATACTGAACAAGACATGATATGATATGGAATATTTCATTGGCACATCGAAATGCCAGTTTTGGGTTTTGCTATTCACTATGCTTTTCCCTCCCAGTCCTTTCCACTTGCAAACTAGCCAAACATGATGGCCTTGAGCTCCAGCATAACATTAGTTCCTTATCAACATTCTTCTCATAACAAATCCTACACTGAGACTGAAACACAGCTCTTCTAGCTAATAAGAAGAAAATTAACTCTATCCTAGCAAAACCAGGACACTTACAATGAGGCATATATATTCTTTTACATATATAAAAAAATGTACTTTAGAATCTTGAGCTTGATATCAGTATTTTTACTTCAGATTTTAATTGAATGTTTACTCTTGAGTCATGAGGCTGAAGTGAACAATACCATAGGAACAACACTGTTTCTTGAGCAGAGTTAATTAATCTTTCTCTAGTTTCCTTAAGTCACTTCTGAGTAATTGTTGTGTAAATTTGACTCATTACTATAGCTGTGTGATAAACAAGGTACTACCCATTATTGTGCAAAATATGATGTACTACAAACTTGATGATTCTCAAACATTAATGTGATAACCGATAAAATCTCTGCATTTATACAAACAAGTAGCAGGATGAGTTGATTATGTAGTTCCAGTCATTGAATTAGGTACTAAATTTTGTCACTAAAAGTTCATGGTAGTAGTTTTAATTTTTCAGTAAGTTTTCTCATATGGAATACACTACACAGGTTTTTATCAATTTGGAATGACAATAACTAAAAGGTATTTCCCCGTCAGCTCTCCACAAAAAATAAATATGTGCGATCCTAACATAGAAATAATAGGCTGAAAAAATCTTTTGCAAACTGGATAGCTTGTTAGTTTGGTGCTATTTAGAAATCACTTGTCATTATGACTATGTCATTTCCTTACGAGTAAATTGAAGTATCACCTTCACAGGTTCAAACAGCAGCTCCTTTGTCAATTATTTAACAGAACCTGGGAGAGATTTGGATCAGAGCCACTGAAATTACCCACATATTACTCAGCTGATGAGGATTTCCTTATGTAAAGTTAGTGACCTCTCCTTGGATAATCAGTGATTAATTTTTTTTGCAAATCCCTTCTTGATGCTCCTCTGACAAATTCAAAACTCTTAGCTTTTATAGTTTCATTACATTATAGTGTAGATGTGTGCCTGAGCTGATACTTTCTCAGCTAGTCACTTGCTTATCTTGCGACCTTATTTACCCTAACATAGCAAATATATGATACAGAATAAGTTGTAGCAGTCTAACTGAAAAACCCAAGTAACAGAAAAAAAAACCCTAATTATTTGATTCCTTATTTATCACTTTAAAATACAGAAGCAACACCTGTAGAGCTTTCCTCTTTTAAGTTTTTTAACATTTTCTGCAATCTTATTCAACATTAACACATTTGATAACCAAGTTGGCTGGTTAAACTGAGTTTTGCAATGGTACAGTCACTGTTCTGGATTTAATATGGAATCATAGAAAAGTCTATGCGGCAGGGATCCGTGGGGATCATGTGGTCCCACCTGCTTTTGAAAACAGGGCCTAGTTAGGTTATCAAGGACCCTGTCAAGCCAAGTCTGGAGTTTTTCCACTGAGGGAGATTTCACCCCTTTTTGGAACCCTACTGCAATGTTTAAGGGGTCTCAGCGTTGCCTTAGTCTCTTCTTAGTGGAAGTCTGAAAAAATGCGGAGGAAGGAGAGGGGAAGCTGTGAGTTTTATCTCATTCCCCACCCTTCCCTCTGCCAAAAGAAAAGAAAAGTCCTAAATTATTAAAAAAACCCTCTAACAATTAGCTAAAATGCATTGCAGATGAAACATGTTGTTTTAGTATTTCATTTGATTAAAATTTCAGACAAGAACTGGAGCTTGTTTGTCACTTTAGTCCTTTATGTCAGCAATGACAAATTCAATCATACTTTCTGTCATCTTTTAATAGTTAGTAATTCATCAAAGAAAAATCACTACTCTGAACTTTGAACAGCAGTTCTTCAGGGAATTTGCGGAGATGTTCCAAATTTCAAACAGTATTGAATACCTCCTGTTAAAATCATAATTATTAGATCTTTTTCCTTTGTATTTACAGGGCAGCCAAAAATACTAATCCATTTTGAAAAACATAGGTCATAAGAACTATTATTTTTACACTTCACTTTTTTCAAATACAGCTTCTTATTACTAAAACATATACAAATACAGCTTTTCTTTGAAAAATTAAAGTAATTTTTCTATATTTAAAAGCAGTAATAAAGACTAAGTCTAACTTTATTGTTATTTTTTTTTTACTGATGAAAGTCTAATTCTGTGGTTTTTTCAAGAAAGAACTAGTGTCGTAAGATTTGGTCTTTTAAACTTTTATCATGCTGAGTGAGAAGGACACCAATAAACTAACTATTAGTAAAGCTAATCATACCAGAACTTTGTTATTAAAGTGCACATCCATTTATTTCTTCTGTCTGTTAATCTTCATAGATATTTCTGAACCAAATGAAGCAATACCAAGACATTTTTTGTTGTTTTTAAACTTTATTTTATAAAAGAAAAATATATTTTTAGAGTTGGAAGAAAAATGTTACTAATGCAGGTAGTATTCAGTAACTGATTTGTAAGAGTTTAATTCTTGAGCAATTTGGTATTAAAAACCATATGTTTTTACATGGTATTCTCAAGTGAAATATCAGCTGTAGCTCCAGTATTTGCAAAATAGGCTTTATGCTTAGAACAGTTTAACATTGCTTTTGAAACATGTATTTTAGTAGAAAATGGCTTGTTTAGTAAGAAGTAGAGTATTTATAACTTACCAGTCTTCCTATTCAATAATTTATTTACTGCACTAAACTATAACAGAAGACATTGGTTCTTTTTATAACCTTCTCTATAAATAGTTGTCACGTGTTATCAATTGTCAATGCCCTTGATCTGAATGTTTATTTATACTGTTTTAGCTTCCCAGTTCATAAGCCCTCTCTCCATAATGGTTTCTGAGGATTCTTGTTGAGAATCTGCTTTTATTACAGTTCAGATCCCTGCTATGTTCTCATATTTTTACATAATCTTTTAAAGAGATTTTTCACAAGATAAGTGAACAAGACCTTACTAATCAAGTCCAGTTTATGATGCTGCTTCTAAACCAAAATATGTACAACTCTGGAAGCTTGTTCTGACTTCATAATCTCTGGATAAATTCTCTAGCATTCATGTTAAAATTTTCTAGAGATTCTGGATTGCCTTTTCAAAGCTTGTTGATCTCTTATGTTCATAGGGTGTTCTTAGAAGATTTTGTGTAATTAAATGGCTCTCTGCCACAACTTTTCAGCTATTTTTTCATACTATATCATGACAGCACTATCCTGGTCTTCTCAGTCCGCTACTGTTGTACTCTTGTATTCAAACAAGTACAACCTATTCTAATGCACTCTCCCCGGTACTGCTGATGTACCTTAATGTGTTGCTTTCTCAAATAAAACCTGTTGAGAACAGCCCAGTCAACACTGTTTTCTCCCTGCAGCTATTATTAGCTTGGATTTAAGTATTGTTGAAGAAAGGCTGAAATACAACATTAATTATAGCTATTTGCAGACAAGAGAATAAATAATTTTCTGTTGATTTATTAAAAAAAACCCCAAAACACAGAAATGCGTGGGTTCATGCCTTATGCGGAAATATGAACAAATAATGGATAATTCAGAGAAAACTGAAATATTTATTGTCTTTTACAAGAATTTATTTGCTTTGAAGTCCTGCCTGAGCATAATTTTTTAAGTTTAGCCTGTGTCTTGTGTTGTTTTCCTGAATGGAGAACTGGATATTTTGCACCAGATGGGCTAGTCATCAGGAAATGAAAGGCAGGATAAAAGAGAACTGGGGGTAGTAACTGTTGGATGAGGCTGGCAGTTGGGCTTTGAACTGATTTGGGGTCTTACTCTAAAGGCAAATTCAGTCCAAGGAGTTGGAAGGATGAGTGGGCTCTGGTTGATACTTAGAGAGTTTCCTGTGTTGAGGTCTGTATTAAAGAGGCCAGGTGGTATGAATACGGAAGGTGAACTTAGTTGAGATGTACCCAATTGTGTCTCTGCCTTAACTGCAGCTAGGCTTTCTGTTGGTTTGTTGACACTGCATGAAAACCTTGCCTACCTGTCATTTCTAACTTGAGATGTGGGGTAGTGCTAAAATTATCTAGATGCTTGTTCGATATGTTCTTGTATGGTATATAAAAGAGATTAGTGCAGTTCGAATTTCTATTTTAGGAAAAAAAAAGGCGTGCTTACAATGTTTTCTTGGTGATTTTATACCTTGCTGTATTACTCACCTCTTGTCTACCTCACATTTTTCTGTTTAATTCTCTCATCCTTCCTCCTCTCCTCCCTAAACCTTGTGTAACAGCAACATGACTGGCTTAAGAAAAACTACAAACACATGGGTACTTCTACATGTTTTATGATTTTTCAAGCATAATACAGTGATTGTGGAAGTCTTTTACAAATGTGAAGTGATGGAGGCCAAAGCACTGATACCTGTTCAGAAGCAGCGTAGTGTTCTATACCCTGTGACATTTTTCAGATTATGATAGTGACCATTGTTCAGAGGTTTTCAGCTCCATATGCATGTAGACTGCCACAGAGCCATAGAAAGCAAGGCTGGAAGTTAATTTCTGATTGGAACTATTGTGATGTATCTGGATCTGCCCTGTTCTTAAAAATTCCCTTCCTGGACATTTCACCTTACTCCTAGACAATCTTTTGCAGTGTCTTATTTTTTCCACCAGTGGAAAGCTTATTTAACATGGAAACTATGTAGGTTTGACTGTTACTAAAAAGAAAGAACTTTTCACATGTCTTCATTGAATTTCATAGTATCTTTTAATAATTTCTAAACTACTTGCTATCATTCTGAATTCTAATTCAGCCATCCAAACTGCTTTCTGAATTAAAGAACACACATTTCATTCCATCATCCAGATCAGTCTGAGGCTCTGTTATTTTTATAATTGAGTTAGCCATCTGGTTATAGGTGATTCCTTTAGTGAAGTCTAAAGTAAAAAGGGCATTTAATTCTGGTCTTTCAGCATAACCTGTTGACAGATTTCCTTAGCTATTGAATGATCTAGCAATCTTTTCCCAGTTCTTCCTCTAACTACTAAGCATACTTATGGCATAATTTGTGTTGTGCTTTGTCCCTTGCTGGTTTTGTTTCAGTTTGTGCCCAGTCCTTTCTGATTTTGTCACTAAATTGTCAGTCTATTATTGTCACTAAATTGTCAGTCTATTGTCCTGGTTTTTAGCTGGTACAGAGTTGGGTTTCTTTTTAATAGATAGAATAGTGCTCTGTTTTGGTTTCAGCATGGGATTTGTTATGAGAAAAAAGTTGATAACATACTAATGTGAAACCACCTGGTGAAATGTGAGCCTAGTGAAACCACCACAATCATTTTCAGCCAGGAGTTGAACCTAAAATAAAACTTAGAATAATAATGATAATATAATAATAATAAAATATGCAAATAAGTTATCCACAGTCCAGTTGCTCACCACCTGCAGACCAAGCCCAGACCATTCTGAGATAACAATCCTGGAGGAATGACAGTCTCGAAACCAAAATTGCAATCCTGGAAGAGCCAGAGCCTGAGCAAAAGCCAGAGAAAGCCTGAGCAAGAGTGGAAGAGACCCTCATTAATATACTGAACATTACATTATATGATATGGAATATCCTCTTGGCATATCCAAATGCCAATTTAGCTTATTTATTATTCCTCAGCCCCTTAGATCTTGCACTTGTAGACTGACAAGTCTGCCCAGTCTGATTCTGTACTTCAGAAGGTTTCAACTGAATAGTCCTCATTATATCTAGTGTTACTTTTTTTTTCAGTAACATTAAATATTTTTAGAATTTCAAAATTGCTTATTATCTTATAAAATCAGAACATTTTATTCAGGAAAGAAAAGTATGTATGTCCACAGTTACTGCCATATCTTTTTATATGCTTTTACACCCATTTGAGATGCAGCGTAAGATAGCTTACTACATACATCTTTGTCATTGTTGCTCTCTTTATGTTATTTATAACCTGTGAAAAGTCAGTAATTAGTAGCCTATCTTAGTACGATTATTAACCTTAAGTAACTAAGAATGTGGTGTCTTAAATTAGCAGAGAGCTGTTGGTGAGACTGGTCTCACTAATGGAGTCTATATTAAATAGTAATTAAGTAAGTGTGTGAAATAGCCCTAATATTGTGAAAATACAGCTAAGAAGCTCTTTTTGATGCCGGCATTAGTGAAGTATGAAAATTTTCCATTTCCATAAGAAAAGCATTATTATTCTTTAACATAGTTTGTGTGTTAATGCATTTTCTTTTTCATGTAAGAGTAAACATGATAATTATCTCATGAAATAATAAAAAAAGTCTTTTTTCATATATGAGATTGTAGATTTTTTTTTCCCCATAGATGTTTTTATACTGGCCTTTCTTGGCCTAACATAGTGCACTGAGTGATTATTTTAACAAGGTTCTATCATAGTGGCAAAACTTAAATTCTTATAATACATAATCTATATTTAATTGCTTTGAGAATATACTTCATCAGGACTTTATGAAACAATGTCCTGGAGTAAAATGCTATTTGGGTTTTAAATTTAAAGTACCTATGTAAAAGAATATTCCACTTGAATCTTATAATAAAACTTTTTTTAATGTTCTTATTTACAGGAATATTTTTGTCATATATATCCAGATATAAAAGTTATTAGTAAGTGGAAATTGTAAATTATTGAAGGGTTTCTGTGATTACATAATACAGGATTGAAATAAGTGAGTAACATTCTACTTGAATTTAGAGGCTCTTTATATTATGAAAAGGGTATCCTCAGGATGTTTTAGGTATTACAAAGCATAGAATTAAATTATAAATTAAATAAAACCATTATATGTGCCTTAGTCACACAGTAAAACTGATCTGTCCAACAAACCAGTCAGTATGGCTGAACAGTGGTACAGTAAGTGTTTTTTAACCAAGTTATACATATGTTTCAAACAGTAACTCAGTTACAGTGTAATATTTTTTCTGTGCTGTTATTTAAGATAATGCAAGTTCCATCTTGGTAAGCTTTGTGAAATTAGGAAATAAAGATTACAGAGACTGGATTTTAAAAATTAATTTCATATAAAATTTGGACTGTTTTACAGTGTAAAGACAATGCAAAGGATGAAAAATATGTCTATATATATAAACATTGTGTATTCTTGCATGTGTCTATACAAGCAGAAATATAAAATAGTGGCCAGTGGACTGACAATGGTTCAACATACTTCTGCTGCTTGCTTTCAGAAGGAACTTCTTGTCTGTTGCTGACAGCATCCCTCTAGAGAAACGGATTCCCAGGTGGGCAGCTTAGGAGGATCACTAGTGAGGCAGGTGGGGACATTACAGCAGTGTTGCAGCATACATGATAAAGCCTTGTTCTGCTCCAGGGTGCAAAACAGGGCTCCCTCCTGCATCACCACCTGCAGCAGAGGTCAGGTATTTGATCTGGGGAGCATAAAATTTGAATGGTGCATCTGGCAGATAGGTTAGGTTAAAATGTACAGAAGAATAGCAGTTTATTCATATGTTATTCAGCACTTTATTCATATGTCATGATGATTCCAATAGCTTCAATGTATTCTAGCGTGACTATTTCTATGTGTTTGTGAGGAGGTGAAACAGCCCTGGGAGCTAAGCAAAACATATCTCAATTAGACTGTAAGAATTTGTACTGAGCTTGTAATGGAGAACACCAAGCTCAGCGGTGGTCTACGTGAAGGAATAGAGATCCGAAGGTGCTGTCAGCATAGGCAGGAGGCTGGCACGACACGGTCCTGCCCGTCACAGGTGTACCAGCCTCTACCTCCACAGGAGCCGTGCTTCCAGTCTCTTTTCTCTCCTTTCCTCCACTTTGTAATGAGTTTTCCCTAATAGCTCCTGCCTGTGTGAGAGAACTGCACCAGGTCGGTGTCATGCCTATCTTGTGCTAATGCAGTCTTTAGAGTTTCTATGGAACAGTGCTATAGGGCAAAATCTTCCTTTTGTCCCTCTTTAAAGCTTCAAGTGTTAAAGCCTTGCCTTGAAGGGAATCCATCGTGAGGCTTTTACTGGGTTGTGATGTTTGTGCAACAGAACTAGCAAGAAATGGAAAAAAAAGTTTTAAAAAATTGTTTAAATTATAGTAAACGGAGTGATAGAGGGCAGAACTGCTGTCTTTAGTATTAATGTGTGGCATAAATACACAGTAATAAACAGAATGTAATTATAGAAATCTTAATGTGATATTAACTATGTTGTTTCATTTATTTTTTACTGTAGCATGATTTTGTATTCAGGAACCCCTTCAGAGACATTGCTTTCAAACCTTTAAATTTTTATACACATAGAAGTTAAAAAAAATAAAAATAATTTATTTCTATAGTTATTAAATTTGTAAAGCTTCAGGTATCCCTGAAACTTCCTATACCACCGCCTCATAAGTATATAGCACTGACATATAGCAGTATAAAAGGAAAAGGAGAGTAATACCATTTTCTCCGATTGAAGGCAATATTACCATTAAGAGAATCTGCCCCAAAGGTTACACACTTTTCTCAGCTACGGCACATGAGTTACAGATACATTTTGTGTTGAACATGTCTCTGTAGAACAGTAAAATACTGATTTTGCCTCTGGCTTCCTTGGGATTGGCTTTTCATCCCCAGAGTTAATGTTAAAAAAGATATTGGTCAAAGGCCACCTCATGGTTTCCTCTTTTAATTGTACATCTGGCTACACCAACTTTTAATGTCTAAGTTGCAGTATGGTTACCACTGTCTAAAATATTAACCAGATAAGTCACTTCTAACCCTATACTAACAACACAATGGTCTGTCTCCTTTGATGAAATACAAAATTAAAAACATTACTCAAGACAGAGCTGTGATAACAGCATGTATCATTTGACATAAAGTAATATCCCTCTTTGGTCTTCATTCTGTGCTTTCACAGGCTTTTTAAGAGAACATTTTAGACACTGGAAGTGCCTGGAAATCAAATTTTTATTAAATATTTATGGGGGAGGACACCTAATGACTTCTAGGGGACCCTGCAAAGAGATTCAGTATCCACAGAGTGCACTTATTATTTATTGTTATTATTGTTGTTGTTATTAATTATTTAAGTGCTAGCAATTTGCTCAAAGCTGTACAAGACTCAAAAAAATATTATTCCAGCCTTTAAAAATTTTATCTTAATTAAACCAATGTGTAAAGTATACTAACTCACTATGGAACAGATATTTCTGAAAAGCAAGCCTGCTTACTGAGGAGAGCACCTTTTCATGTTGCCTCATATTGCTGCTTCTTTCCCCCTGCCATCCTTGCTCATCTGCCTTGCAAGAGCAGAAGTTGCTGCAGGGTGCAGATGCATTCTGTTGGAGTAAATGAAGCCACTGCTTGGTTCTTCACATTTATGGTAACTGAAAGGACATCACTTTTGCTTCTTTCATTTCCCCTGTGACATCTTGCTAGAGGAGATGGGAAGGGGCACTTTTACCGTCTCCTGCAAAAGGAGGCCTGTGGACCCAAAGGCTTCACAGAACTAAGACAGGTCAGGACAGAGAAAACATGGCTAGAGTTCTTTGTGGACTCCCTTTTCTACCATAATAGCAGGGTTCATTTGTTTCTGTTTAAGAGTTGATATATTTAGTATGCTATGCATACACTGTCAGGTTTGGGTTTTGTGTTTGGTTTTGGTTTGGGGGTGGTTTTTTTTTGGGGGGGGGTGTTTGTTTGTTTTTTGGGGGGTTTTTTTGTTGGTTGGTTGGTTTGTTTAGGGGGTGAAAATAGAAACTCTCGACTGGTTGGCATACCAGTATGTAGTTGTCATTGCATACATACAAGGAGGTACGGGAGAAACTGATGAAGGCTGAAGGAAAGAAATACAAAAAAGGAATAGCACCCAATGCTACTGGTGAAAAAAGGGATGTTATTTTTAAGAGCTGTTCAACATGTAGGCTAAATCATAAGATTTTTAGAAGAGAAAGCAGACTAAAATTATGAGAAGGCTTGCTTTGAAGGACAATACAATTTCACAGAAAGTGGCACGTTGTAGCAAGTGTGTTTCAAAATAGTTAGGTGGGAATGATACCAAGCAAGCAACTAGACATTTTAACACCTTGTATGGATAGAGGAGACAGGCAGGAGACAACACTGAATTGAAACCTCTGACCTTAAATAATGAGGAAATGATGCAGAATAAAGTTTTATTGTCTCCCTTGAATAATATTTCTATAGTTTCAGACTTCTGTTTTGCAAAACAAACTAGCCGAAGAGAAAGAAAAAGAGTGCAGAAGGAAGTTTTAAGAATCATCAGCATGTGAATGAATTTACAGAACAACAGAGGATAAAATGACAAAGAATTAGAAATGAGAACCATCAGTAAAATAAAATTAGAAGAAAGAGAAGGCAACAGAAGATATGATCACTGAAATCCCAAAGCCAAGGGGTGTTCACAACCTTTGGAGAAAATAATGACTTGAGAACAAAGTAGCCTCAAGGATTTTCTAAGACAAGGAAACAGGAGCCTGTGAGTGCACTTAAATTGAACTAAGCTGTAAACAAAGCATACTACATTGGATTGCAAGCAATTCAAATAAGAAGCAGTAACAAAGAGATAGATCTGTGTGTATTTGGTCTTGCATGCAGCTTTTCCAAGATATGTTCATTACAAGTTATGATGAACTCAAACCATATATTAGGTCTTTTATGTTAATTAGGAATCTATTACGGTTTACTAGCACAGTGCTGATTTGTGACTCAGCTGCAACGGTATAATAGATCTGTGTGTGGTTTAATGTACATCTATCAGTTGGCAAAAGAAATACCATAATTTAAATAAATCAGAAAAGCATTTGCAGTTTGATGCAGTTACTTCTGGTTTTGACCATTATCTGATTTTTCAGATATTATTTAAAAATGGAAAACTTTTATTTTTTAGCACCAGTGGATTCCTGTTTCAGTTTATTACACATTTCCAGACACTTCAATGCTGGAAAATGTTTACTTCTTTAAAAATAATTACACAGATTTTTAATATTCCTTTAGTTTGTAAAGGAGAACAACATCCACAGATTTGAACTGTCTTTCATAAATTTAAGCAATGTAAGGTTTTTCAGATCATAAATACATTTAAAAAACTAGCTCCTGAAACCACACAGGTAAAGAAAGATCACTTCTAAAATTAAAAATAAAAAATCTTTGTTTATTACAGTTTTACACTGCAAATAAAACTGCAACATCAAAAACTTAAGTATAATCTTTTGCCTCAAAGTTAGAATGATGTAATATGTCATGCTAGTTACCTGATATAAATTTGTACTGTTATGTGCATGGAGTAGACTTTGGAATATGTTGCACTCTCATAAAGTTTACAAAACTGCCTTTTGCTCCTAAGTGTCATTTTGCATAATAAGGAAAGGAAGGCAGAAGGCAGTTACTCAGCGTTGAGATATGAAATTAGAAGACTTTATGAAAATTATAGGATCATAATAATGTAAATCTAGAAGACTAATAATTTATTTTAAATTCATTCTCTGTTCTGAGGCAATTATGAAGTATACGAGGAATATTCAAGGCGAAACTATGTCTAAACCTTTATACCACACTACTTCCTAGGAAACTTGTTTCAGTACTTAGCTATTCTGACAGTGAAGTGGGGGAATATAAGCAAAACAGTCTTTGCTACAAGTGATTTCTTTTTCTTCCAAAGATTATGGGAAACAATATATCAGTGTCTTTTTCTACATTTCACACTTTGGAAGTCTGTTGTTATGTGTCTGCATCTTAGCTTTTGTATCAGACCACCTAAACCCAGTACCTTCAAACTGTCATTTAATTACTAAAAATCTATCTATCCAGAACTGACTTTCTCCATTTTGGAAATGGTTGTCCTGAGTTGGAAACAGAATACTGTGAAACAACTCCGCAGTAGAAATCACCTCTTGTACCCCACACTTGGTAGTTTTATTAATACAATGCTGAATGAGATTCACTTGCATCATGCTGTTGACTCTTGAGTAATCTGTAATAAGTTGAAATATTCTACAAATCTCTGTTATGTTTGCTTTTATCTTTACCAAAATGGGAACAATAAATCCCTGTCTGTTCTTTTTCTCTGCTTTAGTCTGCAGAGGAGCGTAAATCTATGTATATTTAGAAAGTAAACAGATGTTGAAATCACAAGTTGGTTTTATATTATAGTATAATGAGTAATAAATTATTTTTAATTATTCAAGGCTTGTCAATGAACTCTTGTGTACTTCTGGGCATGATCTGAGTTAAAAGAAAAGTGGGAAAGTAGTATTTATAGGTTTTTGTCATGTGTAAAATACAAAGTTTAACTCCATAACCGAAAAGGGGAACGATGTGATTAACAGAAGCTTTGTTGTCAGTTGCTTGTGATGGGGTGTGTAAGAGTAATTTAAAAAAAAAATTAATATAGTGGAGCATGAAAATTGTCTAAGTACTTTGTAATCAGAAATTTTGAGTCATGTAGTTGCTAATTGTATATAAATCTATTAAATATATATTGCTAATACAGTGGTCAACATTCCCCTTTCGAATTTCCTACTGTATAGACTCTCTCCCTCACTTCTCTCTTTCTCTCTCTTGTTTCTCTCTCCCTCTTCTTCCCTCTCTCCTTTCCCCTTTCCTTTTTTTCCCTCTTCTCTATCTCTCCCTCTCTCCTTCTCCCCACCCCCTTCTTTCTGCCCTTCCCTTTCTCTCTCTCTCTCTCCCTCCCTTCTCTGTTTTTCCCCTCTTACTGTACACTGAACAGTAAAGCAGTAACTTCCAGACCCTTAGTTGTGAGAAAGTGCGGAAGGAGATTGTCAAAAATCTTGGCAATCTTTTAATATTTGCAATATGAAATGCAAATAGCTCTCCTTACAAATAAATTACCAGGAGAACCAAAATCAAGTTAAAAACTACTCTTGCTTTTAAATTACTGAATTTAAATAAAAGTAAAAGGTTGAGGTCAGAGCTGGGTTAAGATGGGAAAACTGAAAAAAACAGTTTGATTGCCCAGCTCTCATCTGAACTGAAGAGTTCTACTGAGGCAAAATCATCATGCCCAATCATGAACTTAGAGTTATTTAGATTTCTTAGAAAAGGTGTTTTCTGCAAATAGAGAACAAAACTGCCTGGTAAACAGAAGTTGAACCATTATTTTTTACCATTAGAAGTACTGTATTCTCTGGTGGGCTTATGATACATGAAAGAAATGCACGAGAGAAATAATTGTCTTTTGAAGATATGGGAAACCTGAGATAGTTTATGGCTGACATGGTGGAATTGACAAAGTTAGTAATTTAGTAGATCTGTGATCAAGTTTTGAGGACGCATGTAGTTCCTTATTGGAGAAGATAAGAAATAGCAAGCTCTTTCAGTATGTTTTGGAGACAATTCATATTCACTACTTGTCTTAAAAAAAATTCTATTATATTGATGCTTCATGTACTATCACTTGGTATAGACACCCTGGCAGGTTATTGCCTTGTGTCCTGTTTCTGTTTTCCCAATTTGCAGCATTGAGAGGGCTGTAGTGAGACAATTCTTGCTATGTATTGCTGTCCATAAATGTTTTTGATAATCATCAGTTTAGATACTGATATAAATATGAAAAAGGTACTGTGTTGTTACTGTTGTAGGATTGATCTTTTCTGATCTCTTCTAGGATTGCTAGAGGTCAGGTAAATTGCTGAAATTAGCAGATGTGTCTGTTTCCTTTCTGTACTGTTGACTGAAGATTGTTGTTTCATCTGCAGATCGCATCTGTGAAAGGACAGGGAACTACCTGGTTATGTTTTTATCTCTTTAAATCTTATTTTGGAGATTCATGGAAAAGTGCTCATGATCCCTAAAAAAGTTCTTGTGCATGATTCTGTCTTGTGATGCATGTTTTTCAGTATTAACTGTTTAATAAATAAATAAACAAACATGACTGTGGTGGTTTCAGTATGAATAATTTTACTGTGGTTTGAATGAAATGCAGGCACAAATGACAGTTAGCTACAGAGATTTAGTCCAGGCAAAAATGAAGCTGGATATAGAAGGAAGCACAAGGCAGATCAAGACTTAATATTCTTCAGGTATGTGTCTGCCATCGTAGATCAGTTCAAACTAACTTAATTAGGAAATAACTGAAAAGACTGTAATCATTCAACTATTCACTAGTCTCTAACACTAAACAAATATGATATTTTATTTTATTTTATTTTACACGTTATTTATAAAGCTGTGAGCATTGAAGATAGAAAAGCTTCTTAATTTCCCTGTATTTGTTTGTTTGTTTGTTGGTTTGGAGTGCGAGGGCCAGTACCTTTGTGGTGCTAAGGACAACTGTTCTTCCTTTGTTTACTTTATCTTGGAGACATCTGTGGTGTTTTTGAAACAAAAATAAAGTGATATGAATACTGATGTTTAAAAAAACCCAACCAATTGCAAACCTTTGTGTGTTTATTCTTGATATTTTCTTCATGCTTTGTGTCTTGGTAGAAGGTATTTTTTATTAAGTCATCATCTTTTTTGTACTTCTTTCATGGTTTAGTTTTTTTTCCTTCACATTAAATGTTTTTAAATATTGTTGATGCAGGAATTAAACGATATGAATAAAAATTGGATTAATTATAAAGGTTTTCAGATAATAATGGTAATAAATCAGCTCAATTAGCATTACTGAATCAAACAGCAATAGTGTCTAAGTCTTATCCAGTAGCTTTATTGTTATTAAAAAAATTAAACCATCCTGCATGATATGGATTGCTTATAATGTCTATCCCTAAATACCTCAAAGAACAACTTCCAGCCCCTACTCAATGACATTACTTTAGAATGAACATCTGTTAGAACACAGCTTTATAATTTAATGCCTACTTTCAAAAATACTATCATGTTTTCATATATATCAGCACATCACATATATTACATACATCAAAAATAAATACAGTTACATTTTTAAAGATTTTTTTACTCATACAATTCTCTAAGTTCAACCTAATTTACACTTTTTTCTGTTATAGAATCATATTTTTCTATCATTTATATCTTGTCCTTTCAAGGTACATTTGCAATCATGACAATATAAGAGAGGATGCAGCAAGTAGTTATTTTTTCATCCTTTGTGCGTTCTTTTATTTCCCCAACTTAAAGTTATAGTTAGCCCAGTAAGCAAATTATTGGCCTTTCTAAATGTGAGCATAAATAACACTGATTCTACCATTTAGTTTTTGTTGACTTTCAGTGATTAAAAAAAATGCATTTTTATGTTAGCTAGTTGCTTGATAATCAAGTAATTATTATCAATTTTTTCAAAATACTGAATGGAGAAAATTAGGATGGATGTGTGAAATTATGCTTTCTATTTTTCAGGCAATCCAGGAAGTTCAATAAATTAACAAATGTAGTCTTTTTTCACAAAATAAAAATGGCAGGCTTAATAGCAGCAGCTATTTTATTCACCAAAAAGACACATTCATATTTTCATGTTATACAGTGTTTGTATATTATATTATATAGTGTTTGTTTTGTTGGATTTCTTTTTTCTTTTAACAGTTTTGTATTGATGAGCAGAGTATCTCTCTTGGGTGATCACTTGGACCACAAGAGTCATGTAGCCTGTTTTTATTAAATTTTATACTTGCTGCTTCTTCTATTGACATTACATTGTCTGTAAATTATTAAGACAATTTTAAGATTTGAGTGTGTCATCTTCTGACATGGGATAAAACCTTATATATAGTGACAGACACTAATCTCTGGAAATTACTTTGTTTTACTATATCTAATTTTCTTCCCCACATGATCTATAGCTATTTTTGTCACTTTTCCCCAGTAACTCACACCGATATTCAAAGAGACAGTTTCTGAAAACTGTTGCTAGCCCAGCAGTGTATGAAAGATATATCTGAGGTGTAGATTTTCTACTGTTGTGCCAGAATTTTGTAATGATGTGTTGCAAGTCAGGGGTCTAAATACCTTTTTTGTTTTCTGAGAATGGTGAACTGAACAATATAAAAATTTTTCATTTTGATGTCTATTGTATGAACGTAGAATCTCAGTGTAGATTACCATATATACTTGGACTTCCAGTGGTGCTGTTAGGTTATGTAAACTCTTACCAGTTTACAGGAGTGTGTATACTGGCATTATTTCTTAGATTTCTCTAGTTTGATCACTCTTCAATATTGTTTTCTTTTAAAGTGTTTTTTAATGACTTAATCTTTCATAGCTCTTTTGTAATTGACTAACAACTAAAAAAAAAAAAGAGGGTGTTATGTAAATGAAATTATTTTTCTTCTGTTGAATGTGTAAACCACTCTTCTGCATAATTTGTATTAACCAGTACAATCTTTATGGCAAGATTCACCCTTTGTAATCTGTTCTCTGTCTGGGGTGGGAAATAACTGACCTTTGACCAGAAGTGAGAATGTGTCACATTTAAACCTGGTTGCCCTTCCTCTTCATGCTTTTTATGGCTATGTTTTTAACAGCCAAGAAAGCTGAATAGAACTGCTGTTTTGTTTCAGAATTTTGTTTTTCCATTGCCTATGCAGCTATTTGATGCTGCTGATGATAAAGCTTATTGAGGTATAAGTGAGAAAGGGCAACATTTCTCAGGTCGCAGAAATTAGTGACAGCACGTACATGTTTGAGGTTTATTTTAATTGTGACTATGTGTAATAAGTCCTAGTGGAAATTATTTCTGGTTCGATTTATGAAGCTGGTACTACATTACAAAATGTCTCTGTGTTTTGAGGGGTTAACTTTACACACAATTAAATAAGCTACAGCAGCTTTCACAGATGCATTAACTTAACAAATGTATTTGTGGTTAACTGTTCCCTTGACAATAAAGGTAATTGAATCACCGAGCCCCAGAGCTAAAAACCTTTCCAGATTTGGCCAAATAGCCAATACTTTTTAAACTATGAGTTTCAGCAGCTCATAGGCTCTGTATACTGGGACAAAGTGGGACTTGTATTACTTTTGGAATAGATAACCACTTATACTGGAGCCATGTTGCAGATAGTAATTCCTCAGAGATGCTGGGTCATCTAAGTGAGTGAATTAGTCTTTTAGTAATATGGTGGTCATCATAGCTCGACCATAGTAATAAGGTGGAAGGGTCTTTTGGTGACAGTGTTTGGCAGTGGAAAACGTTAGTCATTGTTGGAGCTGACATGCACACCAGGTGGCAGCTAAATGCACTATTCAAGATACCCTTTAGAGACCCCTTCAAATTAGCAAGGATATCACGTTCAGGCATTTTAAAGTATTGTTTGGCATGTCAGATTCACCTGGTAAAGTCTTCTGTACCCAGTATTTGCAGGATTTCTTGTCATATCAGAGAAGCATTACTGATTTTGGTTAATTCAATGAAGGATTACTGTCAGGTTGGGATTTTTTTCTCTTAAGCATTTCTGCGGTAAGCTTGCCATGCTATGCTGAATTACTTCTCTGTAGAGAAAATCTCTATTTTGTCAGCTGTATCTGGCTTTGAGGACTTTGGGATTCATTTTAAGTAGTAATGGTGAACAAAAAAAGTGACAAATTTATGTGTAAAAGTAGAAAATTTATAGCAGGATGCAACTCATAATTTTTAAGTTCCTCTGCATTTTGGTAAATTAATCTGTGTTGCTGATTTTAAGGGGGAAAAAGAGCTTTTGAGGAAGGAGGATAGGCTATCAACATTTCAGTGTCTTAAACCAAGTAAGCCTCTTGCTGGCTTTCACTGCTTATGTTTTCACCTCCTTTTCAAAATGTTTCACAATATTGTCATATTATGTGTGCTGTCTTTTTTTCAAAAGAGCAGATTTACAGTTGGCACCTATGGTCTTCAGGGAGCACAAGAAACTTGGGTGCAAATAGTGAAGGTGGCTTTCATATCCAAAGACTTACTTATATAGCTGGCATTTAGAGGAATTATTAAAGGGCAAAGAACCTGTAGTTTGATTGTTTCTCTGCTCCTTTGAAGGTGATGCATTATGTGCTGTGTTTTGCAGAAAGAATATTACATCTGGACTGTGAGTGTTTTGTTCTGATACATTTTTATTCTTGCAGTTTTCTGTAAGAAGGATAATATAGTTTTTGATGGCTGGTATTTTGGGACATTTTTTTACTTTCGCTTGAATAATTGCTGCTATCATTTGGAGTTGTTCAAAATTTCTTTCTAACTGGCCTTACTAGTCTCCTGACAAGCTTTATTGTTCAAACTTTCAAGGCAAGGTGGTTGACTGAGCTGGGCTTTTTGTCTGTGTTATTGAGGATTTTCTGTAGGTTGTTCAAGACTCATGAAAGAACAAAATGGTTTTTCTTCTCATATTGGATCTGGGCATTTGATGGCTTTTGTGTGAAGTATTAATGGCTGGTTTAACAGCCTAGGGAGGTACTGTGGGCTCCATATTCCTCTGTGGAAAGAGACACTTAATTGTTCTTTAGATTCCAGCTTGTTAGAGAACAGATAAATAATTTTCTCATCCCTGTATGAAGCTGGATGTACTGTACATTTGTTTTCACTGGGGCAGAGGAAGCTTCTTTGGTATTCATCATGAGTCTGAACCAACAACAAAGTAAATCTGCAAGGCCCTGAAGGTCAAATCACGACATTCTTTTTGTATGTCTGGCAGGAAGACTTGTCAGCAGTTATCTTCCCCATCTTTCTACTCCAACCTACTTTATATCATAGAATCATAGAATAGAATAGCTTCTTCCAGAGCTTATTTAGTGAAGGGCAAACTGCCAGGTGGTAGGTGAGAATGAAAGAATATGTCAGACTCAGTATTGTGTTGATCAAAAGCGGGAAAGAGACATTGCTTTTTCCTATGTTTTTAACTTCTTGGCATGCCAAATAGTTTAAAAAGTTAAAAGGTAGCATTCAGATTGTTTGTAGGTTTAGTAACCTTTAACCCTGGTGGAAGGAGATGTTAACCCAGCATCCTCCTTTTTCTAGCATGGTGTGATAGTTTAACTTAGCTGGCAGTCAAA
>NW_010318524.1:1119-40926 GCF_000700745.2 Antrostomus carolinensis | reverse complement strand
AGACATCTCTGTTTAAGCAACAGATCTTTCTCTACATGCAGGTATCTCCCTGGGAGGTGAACATCCAACCTCCTGTTACAGTCAATGGAGACCTAGGGCTCTACCAAAATGTCCACTCAGAGGTGCCTAGAGCAAGCTGAGATGCTCTGGATTACCTGAAACATCTAAGCAGCATAAATAGATAAGATATAAGACCTTCAGGAAACTTATTCCCTTCTGGAGTGGCAGTTGAAGGCTGGGAGGTACTGTAGGGCCTCACATGTGGCACCAGGCATCTCTTTTGGGAAACTGAATCATGTCCCTAACCTCTGAGCTAAACCCCAGCCATTCAGTGTACTCTTCCCTGTTGGATCTTAAAAATATTTCATCTTCTTTCTTATATTGAGTCTTACTATTAAAAAATAAAAATAAATGAGCTCATCTGTTCTTGGAACTATTTTTCAGCAGCATCCCAAATGACTTTTCAAAGGAAAACAAGCTATTCCTTGGATGAGGAAAGCATGGCACAGAGAAGAGTTGAGACACTTGTGGTCCTCCAGAAGGCATAGCTGGGAATAAAGCCTGCTTCTCTTGACCATCAATCCAGGCTTCTAACCATGAGGTGTAATTGTGCATCCCAGCCTCTGATCCTGAGATCCAGCATAGGAGCTAGCGGTGTCCAGATGCTGGCTCAAGGCTGCCCATTTTCCCGTAACTGTAGGCTGAAAAGTAGTGAAGTTTCCAACATTCAGTTTATCTAAGGTCCTAAGCTCATCCATATTCTTGAACCTACTGGAGGGCAGATGTCCATCTCATTAATATTTTAGAACTGACGGAGGAAGGTTTGAAGCACATGACCATATTCCACTGCTTTGATGCACAAGGAATTCCTAGTCATGTTCACTACAATGCTCTGAAAATGTGAAACTTCTCTCTGCCCATTCCTCCTTCTAGCTTTGTGCATTGATATTCTCCACCATCACACTGCACTGGTGTGACTCTGTGCCCTGAATTTCAATTAGTGGGTAGGGGGTACGGTCCTCATACAGCAATCCATTAGAAACTGCCTGCTATTGAAGGGCAGTGAACAGATAAATGCCATTGTCTATGAGTCTGAAAACAAAGAGAATGTGCTGTGATTTTACTGGAAGCAAGGTACTGTCGATGGAAACAGGTCAATATAAAAACGACTCTCAGCTGCTGCACTGAAAAGTTGGGGAAAACTAAGATGAATATGGAAAGCAATTTAGCTAAGAGGGAAAAAAGAAGAAAGAAAACAAGCTTTCTTTTATTAAATTACAGCTATAGATTTCTTTCTTTTTTTTAAATTAATGGGATGCTTGAGAGAGAGGTCAGGATCCTCATTCTTCAAAGCTGATGTTCAAGGCCCAAGCACAGCAATTCAGAGCAGAGGTTGCCTTTTCACACTGCATTTCTGATCTACTGGCCATCCCTGGGGCTTTCAGGGCAGGTTCATAATAATTTTCTGACAGAGTCTCTCAGCTTTAGCTGGAGCAGCCACTTCTCCCTTGGTGAATATGAGGCAGATAAAGTTTCCATATAGATCTGTGGGTGGCTGAGTTCTAATGGAAGTCCCACACCTTGTTACCTCTGTGGATCCAGCCCTTAGATTTCCACTCTCCCACCCTTAAGGTATGTAATTCCCTTGAAGAAGGGGCTACCCAGTGTCAATTAACACAAACCTGTCTGACCTCCAACTGCCAATCCCAAAGAAAGCTTTCACAGAATCACAGAATGCTGGGGATTGGAAGGGACCTCAAAAGATCATCCAGTCCAATCCCCCTGCCAGAGCAGGAACCTAGGTGAAATTACACAGGAAGACGTCCAGGCAGGTCTTGAATGTCTCCAGAGAAGGAGACTCCACACCCTCCCTGGGCAGCCTGTTCCAGAGCTCTGTTACCCTCACTGTAAAGAAGTTTCTTCTCAAGTTTAAGCAGAACCTCCTGTGTTCCAGCTCACACCCATTGCCCCTTGTCCTACCATTGGGCGTCACTGAGAAGAGCCTGGCTCCATCCTCATGACATTCACCCTTAACATAGTTGTAAACATTAATTAGGTCTCCCCTCAGTCTCCTCTTCTCCAAGCTAAAGAGCCCCAGCTCCCTCAGCCTTTCCTCATAAAGGAGATGCTCCACTCCCTTAATCATCTTGGTGGCTCTGCACTGGACTCTCTCAAGCAGTTCCCTGTCCTTCCTGAACTGTGGGGCCCAGAACTGGACACAATATTCCAGATGTGGCCTCACCAGGGCAGAGTAGCGGGGGAGGATGTTTGTTGTCTGGTAGATCCTGGGTTGTATCTGCCAGCTCCACGTGGATGTCTTGTACCTGGGACAAGTCTGAGTACATGAATCAGGGTCTGGAAGTGAGGTGAGACGATTGCCACCTCCAACCCTGAACATCTTTGGGCAATTCACCTGGAATTGGTAGGTGCAAGAGTAAGACATAAAGTCTTCCAGCAGCAAGTCCCACAAGCTGTGCTGTCATCTTCACCTGCATGTTCTCAAGAGGAATGATATTAATTTAATTTTGACTTTGCATTAATACCTATCAATGACGCAAAAGCCCAGTTCCCAGTCTGAGTGGGATGTGTTGCAATCTAGAAACTTACCCAGACTCATCTCTGCTTCACATTTCTGTGTCCTCCAAGCCTGAGATTTCAACTTTTCTGCCCAGCAGGCCCTATTTCACAACCTTCAAATGACAGCCATTGCATAACATATCTGTCTCTAAGTATGACATCCATAACTTACACTTTAGTACAGCCCTCCAGAGTTTTACAGAACCATTAAATAGCAAGGATGACTCTTTGGTAAGTGGGGCAGGTGTCCATGCATTTCTGGTGTTTTCTGCCCTCTGTCCTCTTTTGACTTTTTCTTAGACTAGAAGAAAGGAAGCTTGTAATTGCAACACAAAACGGATGCCCAGACTGACCAGTTTTCTACATGGTCCACAGTGCTACCAGCACCAGTGCTTGAAACAGGAAACAAGCCAAATGAGAAGAGAACCACAGGACAAGTGTAGAGACCTCCTTGTTTTACTGCCAAAGCATTTCCCTCCTGCCCTTTATTTCTGTTCTCACTAATAGTTACATTCCCTTGCTACCTTGAGTCTTCCTGCCTTGACACATCCACATCCCACTGATCAGCTCTTCTAAGAGACACAAAAATCCAACTTAGGGTCCTCTGCCTTGTGGAGTTGGCTGGGACCAAATTCAGGAGCTCAGTTCAGGTGGTTTTTTCAATAGCATAGATTGTTTCTACTGCCATTTGGGACACCCTTGGATGCATGAAACATCTTCAAAGGACTTTCAGATGTGCCTGGGACCAAATTCAGGAGCTCAGTTCAGGTGATTGTTTCAATGGCATAGATTGTTTCTACTGCCATTTGGGATACCCTTGGGTGCATGAAACATCCTCAAAGGACTTTCAGATGTGATACAGTACCTGTAGGAGGCCAGGACCAGCTGAAGAAGGGGAGAAGCCACACAGGGCACAGCTCAAGTGCCCCAGATATTTATGAGTGGAATTAGCTTTCTGGATCCCATCTACTATACTAAGGGCAGAATAGAGTTGCTTAAACATTTGGATCTAGAAATAATTGCAATGCCCAAAGGCATCCAAGACATTTGCCCAAAACTGGCAGATATGACACAAGACCACAGAGGACATAGAATCATAGAATCTTTTAGGCTGGAAAAGTCCTTTAAGATCATCAAGTCCAACCATAAACCTAACACTACCAATTCCATCACTAAACCATCTAGGTGCCACATCTACACATCTTTTAAACACCTCCAGGGACGGTGAATCAATCACTTCTCTGGGCAGCCCATTCCAATGCCTGATAACCCTTGTGGTGAAGAAATTGTTCCTAATATCCAATCTAAACCTCCCCTTGCACAACTCGAGGCCCTTTCCTCTTGTCTTGTCACTTGCTACTTGGGAAAAGAGACTGACACCCACCTCTCTACTGATGACCAGACAGGCTATATCATAGTGACTAAGGTGGCAGCAAGTATCTACACCTAGGCAGATGAAAGCCGCCCTACATTTCCAGTGAGTGCTTAGGACCTCAGACACCAGACTCACATGAGGACACCAACACTGAAAGTATTAAAAAGGAGGTCTCTGACTCTGCAGCTGAATCCCACCATAGAGTGTGAACATGTATATCCGAGATGCTGTCTACACCCCTTTGGAAACCAGTGGAGAAAACAGGGTCTTCCAGGACACAGTTCATTCCACTTTGGAGCAAATATGTAAAAAAGTTCAGAATCATGCCCTAAAACATATAAATAGCTCTATATCAGACACATAAGTCCTAGACATCAGAACAAAAATAATGTGAGTCCCCACCATTTTTCCTGCCTGTTTCCTCATACTTCTCCACCCAAAACACAGCAGATAGTATCCACTTTCTTCTGACTCTTTGGCTCCCACTTATCTTCTGCATCAAGTTCACATTTCTCATCCTTTCCTTCCAATCATGGCAGGATTACACATTCACTCTCATTTCTCACCCCTTCACATCCACACAGCCTTTGCTTCAAGAATAAAGCTACTGCATACCTCCATCCCCGTCCTAATTCCTCCCTCAGGACACCCTGTTCCCTGCCTGGCATGTCTTCACTCAAACACTTCCTTAAAATACATAATGGAGTTGGGTAGCTGAGGCATCTCATAATTGAAACAACGAAGGGGGAAAAGTTCAACAGAAATTAAATTTGCATCAGTGCAGAAGATCAGTGCATGATGTACCATCTCTTGAATGCTTGAAGACCTGGTGGGGCTGGAAAAGAGTCCAGCCATCGATGCTTTTTTCTCTACTTCTGCACAGAGTACAATTTTATGGGTGTTGATTTTACCTTAAAAAGCACATGGTGAGAGATACACACGTCATCTGGGCTAAATAAAAACACTGCAAAGCCCCTTGTGGGTGACTGCTCTTTTTAGAAGAGCAGATGATCAGCTGTGATCAGTCAAGTTCTGGTTTCACCTTTTCACCATGTAGCAATACACGGTGTGCCACAAGTTTTATCTCTCTAGTCCTACAGAGAAACCAGAAATGCTGCTGTTATTGTCCATGGTGGTTTATTAGGTTTTGATTGTTTGGGTTTTTTTCAGCTGGGCTACAGCAACAAAATATAAGACTGGGATTGCAGGATGGCCAAGATATTGGAGCAATCTGAAGTCATGTGACATTAATGAACCAGAGAGATTAATGCTAAACTTGTCCTTTAATCATTAACCATCTTGTAAATAGCATTAATCTAAGTATTGATGGAATTACTCTGCAAAAAGCTTTGATCCCAGTCTTTTGGGGAACAAAGCTGTTTAGGAGTGATTTTAAAATAACTTTCAAAATATCCAATATGATGAATTTAAGACAACCAGCACTTTCCCTTATTTTCACAGTGCTTCAAAACAGGCCAAAGATTTATTCGGAGTTAGTAAAAAAAAAAAAGGAAATTACAAACACCTGAATTATCCTTATTTTATCCAAAGTTTTTATTTCCACATGTGCTTACAAGATATTATGTTAACCTTCACTGCCTTATCTAGCATCAGCCATTACAGAAACAGACTTCCCAGAGCATATCAGAAGTTGGCATGAGGCAGAGATAAGCCTCATAAGAGGTCAGAAAAAGTTTAAAAGAGCGAAACGAGGACAAAAGGCAAGAAGTATCTATGATACAAAAGCATATATGAGACTGAACAGCAAGGCACGTGAGATGCAGCGCATGTGAGATGCAGCTGTATCCACTTTGGACCTTGTGGAAGGGTAGGTTGTCTACACCATGCAGTTATAGGAGTCAATGAGAGAAGGAGTCACATGTGATAGGTGGAAGGGCAGCAGGAGAAAAGGGCATGGCCTGATAACAGTGACTGAAGTTCCAGGCTGACTAAACCCATTTATATCAGGCTTCTGTGCCCATCTACATCTTTGGACACATCTTTGCCTCTTGCCTTTGGGACTGTGAATGCTGTAGGATGAGGGTTTGTTCTTAATCTGTCCAGTGAGATGTCAAATAGTGAAGCGGTCCCTGAGCCACAAGGCACCCAGTCCTGTGACTACCAGTGGACACAGAAGATACCATGGTATGGATGCACCAAAATCCTGGTATCTGCATTTTGTGCACCTGCAATTCATTCACAAATCTTTCCGTGGCTCTGGCTGACATTTGCAGTATCAATCATGCCTTCAGTCTGGGTGACATGTAGCTTAGGCATAACCATGCTAACTGGAAATAAGGATTTAATACATGGCTTAGATACCACTGGCTCAGGGTAGCTGTGGTTCTGTGGAGCTCACAGCACATTAACCACACATTTCATCAGCTTCTTGAGCAGGTTTTGCATTTGACATCAGGTCCCACAGCTTCACTAAGAAGATCAGAGAGGGACCCCACAACCCAAGTCCACTGGAATGTGCTTTCTCCAGTAAGAAGGGGGAGGAGAGGGCAGAGGTAAGCCTGTAGCCCTCAAGCTGAATATCTCCCATTTCTCCAAGTCCTGCACTGCTAAAACAACAATCAGGGCACCTCTGTTTCTGCAACGCAAAGAATGTTTGGTGACTTCACCCAAGGAGCAACATAAACACCTAATTTCAGGAAGTGCTGGTGGGGTCTGAAGCCAAGAGCAAGAGGGGATGGAGGACGATTCTTCTCAGCATGATGTCTTTGCTAGCCTTCTTCCCCTTGCACTGAGGAGGGCATCCCAACAACAACACTAGGGCCTAGATGCCCCAGTGGATGTTGTCTTGTGGTCTTTGGCATGGGTATCACGTCTCTCTTCAGGCCACTCCTGTCTTTAGAAGTAACTGCTTACCTTCAGGCTCTGTAAAATAACACTAATATTACAACAGGAAAGATGCCACCACTGAGCATCTCTATAAAGTTGTACTCTACCCACCAGAAAGTTAATTTTAAAAGAAATGGAACCAAGATTTTCACCAAACCACAGCATCAAGTTTGGTCAGTTTTTGAGAAGCTGAAAATTATGAATAGCTTCTCTCAATGACTTTGGGAAACTGGAGAAAAGGTTCATGATTTCGGGCACAGGACCATCTCATTGGGACATTCCTGTTAAATTTGTTCATGTACCTTCTCATCATCTCTCTTTGTTTTACACACACATCCCTCAGGGGCAAAAGATGTTCTTCAAGGCTAAAGAGTTTTTTATTTCAGGCTAAAGAGAGGTAAAAAAAAAGAATCATGTGGCAAAGATGAACACAAAATGAGCCATGCTGCAAAAGGACACATCTGAAGGGAAACTTAAAGCAGCAGCTTCCCCCTTGCTGAAGGCTGCAATGTGCTGCATACAAGGAGCTGAGAGAGGAAAGTGAAAATGTGTCCTTTCTGCTCCACGACCAGGCACATCCAGTGTCAAAACCAAAGTCCTGGACTCCCACAGTGCTCACACCCTTCCTTTCCCCAGCCAGGGTTGCAGTTTGCAGAAGGAAAACCAAATTAAATTTTGCTATGCCTCAGCACAGGCAAGCAAAAGCTTTGTATCAAAAATATGTGATGTTGTAAGTGACAACAAACTCAGACCACAGGTGAAGTTCCCACAGTGAAGTGAAACTTAAATGTCTTCAGTAGATCAGGCAAAAACATGTCGACTTCACTTGAAGTCATCAGGCAGATGTTTTCTCTTCACTGACGCAGGAGAGGAGAAATCTTCTCCATTTACCTAGTCCTCTGCTTGTCTATACAAAGCCCTGCATCACTGTAACTAGGATGATCTCATGAGGAAAACCTGGAATTTACAAAAGGAGAAAAGTTTAAAAAAAGACCTAACCTTGGGGTTTAGTTGTTGGTTTGGTTTTGGGTTTTTTTTTTTTACTTTTTCAGAAGTCATGGTCTGCTTTAGCCTCACGTGGTTTCAGACACCCCACCAAGCTGTCCACATGGGACACAGGCAGCTCAGCCTGAATTTATACTCAATGCGGAGCAGCATGGCCTCATGTGTCTTTTGTTTCTCTTCTCCCCCCAAGATTTTCCCCTTTCTTCTTATCTAGTGATGAAAAACTTCCCATCAATAAAGTAGGTAAAAACAAGGAAGAAAAATGTAAAACTGCGTGAATTTTAGCAGGCAGTGACTACTAAAAGATGCTCGAATCCTGGCTTTAAAAATACAGGGTTTTTTCATCTGCAATTATTTGCTGAATTCAGGCAGGGTCCATAGGGAGCTTCTGCCCATCTGAAGCTACATACCAAGAGCACCCTCTCAGACCAAGTCCTGAGCCTTTGAAGTCATTGGGAGATCAAAACCTTCATCCAATCCTAATCCATATATTTCAAGATTGGGTCTAGTAGGAAAACTAATAGAGATGGAAATGGGTCACACTCCCCCCAATACCCCCACAGAGGCACTGATTTTTTTTTCAATTAGCTGAAGCTGTGAAGAAAGAGGACAGTTTACATTCCAGGATCGTGGGTCATATTCAAGTGTGTCGCCTGCCTCCTCCTTTGCATTGTTAGGCAATCCAGGGCGGTGTTCTGCCTTAATTTGTCAACCAAGCTGTATATTGGCATTTAACCCAAGGCCATGGTTTGCTTTTAGCACCAACCAGCTTCTCATGGCTTCTTCTTTCAGGAAACTGCCATCAGCTTCCAATGTCTTTCACCTTAATATTTACTTCTTTTTCTTCTGCTGATTATTTCCTGGCTCTGCATCTCCATGTGACTCAGAGATTTCCCAGACCCTGACTCTGTGGTGACATCAGCTCCGAGAGCTGAAATTAATAAATACCACTCACTCATTATGTCAAACTGTAATTACTGGGGAGGCAGGGAGCGTTGTTTGGCTTTTTTTAGAGCAAGGATGTTGAGTTTCCTCTAAATCCATATTTGGACCTGAGCTGCAGCACGCCTGCTATAAGGAACCTCTACGATTTTAATGACCAAAGGAGAGAAAGTGAAACACTTTGCTTTATTTTGTCCCCCGCTATCTCAAGAGAGAAGAAGCATGTATAAAGCAAACTGTGCTGCAGAACACCTGGTATAGACATAAGGCAAAAGTCCAGGACAGCTTTGAGGTGATTTGCGTGTCCTGAAGTGACCTCTGAGAGTGACTTCATCCCCATGAGACTCATGGGGGGAGGCGGGTGGAGAAGATAAAAAAGAAACAGTAAAGGTATTTGAGATATGCCTAGCATCTGCCTGCTCAAGCAAACGTTAGTAACTGTATAAATACATTTGATTTCCCTTCTTGATGTTGTACTTTTTCCTCTAAAAAGAAGCATTTTTCTCAGCCTACAGAAGCAAAGTGAAGCCAGCACTCATGCAGTTGTTTTGCTAATTGACGGGGATATAAAAAAAGACACAGACACCAACTTGAAAATAGAAACTAACTTATTTTACTTCAGTTTAAAGTGGAAAAAGAAAGGTACAAGCAGGGTACAAGGATAAACAAGGTAATGCACCTAGTCACTACTACATAAGAGAAAGCAGCATAATGATTAAGATACATCACCAGTTGCCCAAATACTTTACCATCATCCAGACCCATTTATCAGCTGGGGAGCCCCGGTCACAGCGAAGGATCTGGTGAGCCTTTCCCAGCAATTACACAGTCCTACACAGTGCATCCACTTGTAGGTGAAGTCTCCATCTTTGCTGTGAGAGAGTCCTGATTTTATACACTTTAACAAACAAATTATGTAAAGAGAAGTCATGGTAACATCTGCCGGGTTGGCTTCACTTCGCTCAGGCGCATCCCGGATCTGGCCAGTATCCAAGATGAGTCTGGGAAGTGCCTATTTTGGTCACTTTCTCCTTTTGGTTCCAACCCAAAGCTTGGTCAAGGCTCAAGGAGGAACCAAGGAAGTTTCTTTATCTACTCAGCTTTGACTACATCCTTCCAAACAAGGCCAGACACCTGGTCTTATGGCCTTGACAACATACTCTTGAATAGAACAAGATGAATATATTCTCATAATATTTTATTTATACTATATATTTTACTAATGAGCATACATATTTTGCTAATAAGGCAGTTATATAATGCTTGGTTGTGAGATTCATCTAAAGGTCAACTTTGTTCCAAGGCCTCCTGTTCAGACCACAGCACTTAGAGCAGTGCATTGGTATTGATGCTCTTCATAGTGCATCTCAGTGCAGCAAATTTTGTACCAAACACGAGTCATTTAAAATCCTTTATCTTTTTACAGATTCTCAGTTTCTACTGAGATTTACTTGAAATCACAGTTTTTCTATAGTTTTTAAAGATTTTTTTTTTTCTAATATTTTTTAGTCCCATGATTTTTGGATTCAGTGTCCTAAAAACTCAGTTCTTTGGCCAGGTTTCAATAGTCACTTGTAACCACAAAACCTTTTCTTTCAAGGACAAGGTGATCATTTGCCCATTGCCAGTGCTACCTGGGGCCATGATGTCAGGATTTATGAGTCTGAGGGACCTACCATGCCACAGGTAACACTTGCTCACACCCACATCAAAGGTGAATTGTGAGCTGTCACAAGAATAAGGTGTGAGCCCATCGAAAACATAAGCAAGACTTTTGTTTTTGACGGGAGAAAACAGGCTGTTTTCTCAGCCTGGAGAAGAGAAGGCTCCAGGGAGATCTTATAGCGACCCCCCAGTACCTGAAGGGGCTACAAGAAAGCTGGGGAAGGACTTCATAAATGCACTTAATGACAAAACAAGGGGAAATGGGTTTAAGCTGAAAGAGGGGAGGTTTAGATTAGATATTAGGAAGAAGTTCTTCACTGTGAGGGTGGTCAGACACTGGAACAGGTTGCCCAAGGAAGTTGTGGATGCCTCCTCCCTGGAAGTGTTGAAGGCCAGGTTGGATGAGGCTTTGAGCAACCTGGTCTAGTGGAAGGTGTCCCTGCTGATGGCAGGGGGGTTGGAACTGGATGATCTTTAAGGTCCCTTCCAACCCAAACCAGTCTATGATTCTATGATTCTAAGACAATGGCCTTCCCATCGGTACAGGAATCAGAGAGGTTACAGAGCAGGAGAGATTCTAGCAGCACTATACAAGGTTATGGCAGGTAATTTTTAATCTGGTTTATCAACAGGTCATATGAATTTCGGCAAAGTAATTGAGTCTATCTCATCCTTTTTAATTTTTTTTTTTTTAAATAAATAAATCAGACTTCATAACATAAGCAAGATGTTATGAGGAACGCCCCTGAGTTCTGGTAAGGATATTTGTTTTTTCAGCCTGGATTTCTTTTTTTTTTTTTTTTTTTTTTTTTCTGGGTGTGTTTTTTAATCTTTTAATAACTCTGTCTGGAGTTATTCCTCTGTGAAAACTGCCACCCTGCTCCTAAAAGGTAGAAATTATGTTCTTATGTAAATACAAAGAGACAGTTTTAAAAAATTTTCTTTTCTTTAAATAAAGGAGAATTTGGGGTTGAGGGATCAAAGCAGGCAGGCCAGGTGGAGAAATCTTGCCCAGTGTTTGGAGGTCAGATCTGGGCTGATATCACTTTCGGGGTAAGGAGTTTACTGGCTTTTCCTCCAGGGCTGGTGCTGCTCCAGGCAGGTTTATTGGCCAGGTCTGGCCATGGGTTAGCATCACTCATTGCCCCTCTGTTCCTGCTAAGGTGATGATGGTTGAAGGACCTCTCCCCAATACTTTCCACATTTCTGGACCTGGACTTGAGGACAATAAAAGCACCTCTTCAGTGCATGCAAAGGTAAACCTGGCCCCTGTCCTGAGCCCTCTCAGCTCTCCTGATTTATCTTCTCCAGTGCCTAATGTGAATGCAATCACCTCAACACCAATCGCTCATTGTACTCTAGGTCCCCGTGGCTTCCTTGCTGGTATTTAAGTACAGTGCTTTACATGGAACAGCTGGGTTCTACCCAGTGTAGAAGAAACTGGATTCAAAATGGCCAATAGCTATGTCCAGAGCTGTCCATCCCCATTTTCCAAGCAGCTCAGACCAAGCCAAAGACACAGGGCAGAAATAACCAACTTTCCCACCAACCTCAGCCCTTCTCATGTGTGTTTGTGTCTGTGTGTGTGTGTGTGTGTGTGTGTGTGCACCTTGATCTCACCATCGGTATCTTCATTACAAAGAGGGCAGGAGGCTACAGAAGGGTCTGATGTATCCAAGCCTCTGGACCTACCTAGTTCACAAGAGAACACAACAAGGATGCTACAGCAGACTTCAGTGTGAGTGTCATGGTTTTAACCCAGCCGGCAGCCAAACACCACGCAGCCACTCGCTCACCCTCCCCTGCCCCTGGGAAATGAGGGAGAGAATTGGAAGGGAAAGGTAAGGAGATTTGTGGGTTGAGATGAAAACAATTTAATAATGGATATAAATAAAATAAAAATAATCATAGAACATATAAATAAGTGATATACAGTACAACTGCTCATCACCTGTTGACTGATGCCCTGCCCATCCCTGACTAGTGATCCCAGAGGAGGGAAATCCCAAAACCACAATCCTGGAAGAGCCTGCACTTCCCAGCCAATCCTCATCTATATACCGAGCATGACGTTGCAGGATATGGAATATCCCATTGGCCAGTTGGGATCCGTTGCTCTGGCTATGCTCCCTCCCTCCTTCTTATGCACCTGCAGACAGGCAAAGCATAGGAAGTTGAAAAGCCCTTGATTTCTTAGCAACAACTACAAGCATCCATATATTATCAACATTCTTCTCATACCAAATCCCATATTGAATCCAAAACACAGCGCTGTTCTAGCTACTGAGAAGAAAATTAACTCTACCCCAGCCAAAACCAGGACACTGAGCTACCAAACACCAGGACCCAGGATGGGCTCTCACTGTGCATGTCATTGGCAATGTTTGTCCATGATTGCCAAGCTCAGAGCCACAGATCACTGGAAGGCCATCCTGGGACAAGGCTCCCATATTCTGGACAGTCATTGCTGACAATGGTCTAGGTGATCTGTCAGTTTGATCCTGTACATCTGTTTTCATGCTCATCATGTCCTTACACATCTGTCTTCTCTAATTTCAAGGATGGCATCAGACTGACCCTCTCTCATTCCACTTTTGTGCTCATCCTGTACACCATGGTCTGGAAACAGAGAGTGCAAACACAAGAGTTGTATTTATTTGTACAAAACAACATAAAACCGACTACACTATGGCCACCTAGCCCAGTATTATGGTTGACAGCAGTGACCTAAGGGAAACTATGACAAGATAAACATACAGTCACATTTTTCCTGAATGATCTCCCACTGAATTTGTCCAAATAACTTTCAAAACCCTGAAAGCAGCAGGGCTCTGTCTGTGGCATATTTGGTGATGGAAAATATGTCCCTGGTAATGGAGAATATCTGTGGAGACACACAGCTTTGCTTTTCATCCTCTGTGCTTTAAAGAGGTTGAGTCAAAGATGCTGCAGCCCTGAGGGAAGCACTCTCTCAGGCTAGGGGTGAAGGTCCCAGGGGAACAGGACAGCACCACACAGCACAGGAAAGCCTCAGATGTTAAAACTATGAATTTTCTGTGGTCAGATTTAGGTTATTTTGGGATGACTAATGAGATTACTACTGTCACATAAATAGGATTTCTTTTGAGCTGTGTTATCTGAATTAACTCTGTTAAAGCCAGTCCGGCTCCACTAAAGCATGAGCAGCACAGAGTGAATCCAGTTGTTTCATGTGCTGGATAATAAACTCTTTGTGTCCCCAAAAGCAGTCACATCTGTGTTGTACAGACATTAGATTTTGCTGCTAGGTGTGGTGGTTATTTTAGTGTTTGGCTGCAAACACTAAAGAGAAAAAAGAAGAGAGATTGCAACGTGGCTGTCTCATGAAACAAGTCTAAGCCTTTAAAGACAACCAAATCATTTTTTAATTTAAAGGGAGGAAAAAAGTCATGAGGAAGCATGAAAAAGGAATGTGCATAATGCAATGTGATCAAATAACCCTTTTTTAAACCTTAAAAACTGCAGAAAAAATTACTTAAAATGACTGAAGCTGTCAGGGCATTGTCTGAACAGCAGTGCCAAGGTTTGGTTCAGGTCCCGTTACAAGGGAAATATGAACAAGGCAAACCTGTATAACAAATACCTTGTTCTCAGCTAAGCTGCTACATGGACAGAGCTTGCCATAGCAAAATAGATCCCTTCACACCACCTCTCTGCAGTAATCCTGCAGAGGAATCAGTTTTTCCTGCCATGTAGCAGAGAAGCAAAGGACTCGCGAAGGGCCACAAAGATGATGAGGGGCCTGGAGCATCTGCCTGACGAGGAGAGGCTGAGAGAGCTGGGACTGTTCAGCCTGGAGAAGAGAAGATTGAGAGGGGATCTTATCAATGTCTATAAATATCTGAAATGTGGGGGTCAAATGGATGCCACCGGGCTCTTTTTGATGGTGGCCAGTGACAGGACAAGGGGCAATGGGCAAAAACTGGAACACTGAAAGTTCCAGACAAACTTAAGGAAAAACTTCTTTACTGTGAGGGTGACAGAGCACTGGGACAGGCTGCCCAGGGAGATTGTGGAGTCTCCATCTCTGGAGATGTTCAAAACCCACCTGGACGCTTTCTTGTGCAACTTGCTCTGGGTGAACCTGCTTTAGCAGGGAGATTGGACTGGATGATCTACTGAGGTCCCTTCCAACCCCGACCATTCTGTGATTCTGTGATTCTGTAATGTCAGAAAAGAGTCACTTGGAAGATCTTAGTAGGCCTAAAGTTTGGACTAAGGAAAAGTCATGGAAGCAAAACTGGCTTGAGAGTGACTCAGACCTTGGAGATTTATCAGTGTCCCTGTGGGTGCTTCCCTAAGGAAAAGTCATGGAAGCAAAACTGGCTTGACTCAGTCCTTGGAGATTTATCAGCGTCCCTGTGGGTGCTTTCCCTTTTCTTGAGCCAGCAAAACTAGCCTGTAAATACTGAGAAGAACCTGTTTCTTCCCATCTTATTCCTGAGGTTGGGAAGTGTTTCTCTCCAGGGGATCAGGGATAGGCATCATCAGTTAGAAGATGTTTCTGTTTGGTACTCACCATCAGTGTCACAGAGATTTTGGTTCCCATTTAGCTGTCTTTCCCCTGTGGGGTCTTCTTTCATGGTTTTAGTCAGCCAACAGCTCAGAGAGACCTTACTGGTGGTAAGAGTCTCACCTTCTGCAGTGAAGTGTAGTGTAGTACTCTGTAATAAAAACTCCTTACATTTGTATATTCCCCATTTCTGCTAAGGAAGGCAAACATTCACATCTCAGCTCCACCCCCAGCACCTGGTTTTGCTTGGTTCCTTGAATAATGTCATTAGAGTAGAAGATGACATCCACAGAGGCCTTTCACCTAGTTGGGAATAAAACCTGCAGGCTTGGGAAGGAGCAGAGCTCCAGGATGTGACAAGGCTCAGAGGACTCTGTGGCCTGGAGACAGGGCTGCAAACCCTCGTATGGGTGCCTGCCTTCAATTTTACCCTCACCTCTTTCCTTGGAGATGATTGCCTTGAGCTAAGAGTTGGTTTGAAACCTTCATGGCTCACTTGGTTGGACATACCAGGTGCTCAAGTTATCCATGCCTTGTTGTCCACAGTTAAGGTGTCTCAGGGACTCTCATCTGTCCTCCATCCAGGAGGAATGGTTCTCCTTGTGGATTATCAGCCAACCCTGTGTGGATGTCTAGGGCAAACCTTGCACTTGGCAGCTGTGTTTAGGCAAATAAATCCCACCTCTGCTGTTCTCTTCAGGTCAAGATGAATCTCTCTGTAGACACCATTGGCTCCATTGGTTAGATCTCGGCTGATGGGAACTTAGACACCTATTTCACATCTAAAAACCTCAGTGTAGGAGTCTTCCTGTGCAAACCAGGGGTAATTACAACCCATTTCTGCCTCTTGTTCCTTTGTAGCCAGCAACGTGGAAAGGTAAAATTAATGACAGCAGGACTCAACTAATCTGACATTAGCATAGAATAGGAAGAATTCAATGAGCCTGACCCATTAACCCTAATCTCATAATTACCCCACCATTGATCAGGAACTGTGCACTAATTGGCAGAGCATTCTAGCAGAAACTCGCACCCAACATATGAATCACGAGCCTAATTATCGACTCCTCCTTCCAGGCCTTGTAAAGGCTGGAACTGCAGCAGGTAACGTTATCATCTCCCTCTCCATTTGGATGGAAACAACACACAATTACATAAGAAAATGAGTCTTGTTGTTTGCCTTGCACCATGTTGTCCTTGTCAGCTGCTTAGTAGCAACATGGTCCCAAAAGAATTTACAATCACACAATGGTTTAAATGTCAACCAAGAATAGTCCAGCCTTGCTCTTTGGATGACACTAACCAAAACGAGAAGGCTTGTGGACTGATTATCATGTATGTTGTTTCCTCTTCTTACAAGGGCCACCAGGATGACCTGAGGGCTGGAGCACCTCTCCTGTGAGAACAGGCTGAGAGAGTTGGGGCTTCAAATCAACCGAGTATTCAGCAATAACCGTGCTCGGGTAGCTGCTTGGAACTACATTTGTGTTTGCACACAGCGAGTGCTTCCTTCTACAGATCACAATCTTGCCAACATGCAACCGTGGGCCTCTTTGCATTTTTTAATTTGATTTTTTCCCAATTGCTAGTCAGTCTCCATCTCTCAGGGCAGTGTCTGCGCAGCGCACTGGCAAATACCGCTCAGTACGTATCTGGTGTGGTCAGCACAGGCCTGTTTCCCCTTAGCTCCTAACCAGGTTGTGCATTTACGAGAAGTATCTTAACGCAAATCGTTCGAACTAGATGATCTTTAAGGTCCCTTCCAACCCAAACCATTCTATGATTCTATGATTCTATGAAAATAATCTATAGCCCTTCGACAGCCTAATGCAGTCATATAGAAATAACTGAAGACCGTCAGGCTGTAGGATCCACATTGGATACATGTCTCACTTGCCTTCTCCAGTCTTCCCCCTACTTTGCAGGGCTGGAAGTCCTAATGACCCAGTGCGGTTGATCCTTGAAGAGGTCTCCCACTGGAACTGAATTGGTCTAGATGACAGGTTTGCTGCTCCTCAGAGGAAACATTGGCTTCATCCAGCAACGTCCCCTCCTGGAGGTTACAAGAGAAGAGAGCTGAAGGGTTTTACAAGGGCAAGATCTGCTCTGTTCCGAGTGCTGTTGTCATCAAGATGAAGGGAGCTATGAGGAAGGGAGAGCCTCCTTCCTGAACTCTGCTGTGCCCAAGGGAATGGCAGGCTCATGGGAGGAGCATCCTGCTATTGCTATACAGTCACACCAGGGTTTTATCTCTCAGGGGTTCACAAAAGGCTTCTTGTAGCAGACACAAGGTGTGCAAGGTCCAGGTAAAGGTATCATCCTTCCACGTGTTGGTTATCTCCAGGGGAGGAGCTACCTCTGCCTGCCATCTTGAACTTTAGCCCCAGGAGATTTCACAAAGTGCAGGGACCTGGACCAACTCCAGAGCACCAATGCTGTACAACACGGAGGAGTAAAGAGGTCTGAGGTTTGAAACCTTTCACTTTTCAGCTCAAGCTGACAGTGCATTCACCACAGAGGTGCCTGGAATCAAACAACCTGATTTTCACCTGTAGGGTCTTGTGCAATGCTCAAGGAGAAGAGCCAGAGACAAATGGACATTTCGTTTCACATCACCATTCCCACTGAAGATCATGTGTTTCTAGTGAATGAGTCTGATGAGTCCTGTGACCAAAGGTTCAAGAAAGACCTGGTGTAAGCAGGGGCTGACTTTCCTCTTTCCCTTTCTGTTTCTCCTGGAGATGTCACACTGACCATTTCACCACAAGACACAGCATTTGGCAATAACCAGGATTGGAGCACTTCACAGCTAAGGACATCCCCAAGTCAGTGTTCCAGTAGTCCTTGAGTCCATGCAGTGAGTTCTCACATGCAACCCAGATTGAACCCTTGCTTCATGACCACGAGTCAGAGCTGAGTACATTTAGTTATTCAAGTTACTCATTTGTCAAATGAGTTTTACTTATGGTTTTATTCCTTTAAATTTCCAGTGTGGAAGGAAAAGAAAGTCGAACAAACAAACAAAAAATCACAAAGAAAAAACCCAAATATTTTTATATTAAAGCCTGAAAGGCAAGATTAACAATTTCCTATATTCCAGAAGCTTCCTCAATGCAGGCCAGCTCCCACACCAAGAGATTATTTTGGTAAGAATGACTGTGTCTTTGAGAACGTCTTGAAATTAAATCTCAGGCTTCTCTTCCCAGGCTTGCTTTAAAACTCCATTTTCAATTATTATAAGCAACTTGTGACTGGAAATGTTGACAGAAGTGGTACAAAGTCCCCCCCCACCTCTAATTAGCAGCTCCCCCCTCATTAAGGATCAAATTCCACTGCTACATGTCCTGTGTAACTCTCTTTTGGCCTCACCTTGGGATCTTGCTACTTCACATGCCCGGAAGGCAGAATTTAAACTGATAATAATTATATTCTTGCCCTTACAATCTGTCTTTCATCCAAGGATCTGAACGTGGTTTAGAAATCCTAGGAGGCTCTGGCCAAGTCAAACATCACACCTCTCCCTGAATTGTTTTTATTCACTGTTGTTTCAAGTATCAAGTTAACATTCTCTAAACATCAGTGACTGGTGAGAAAAATAGAATCTCTGTGTTGGGTGACTTTGTGTCATACATGTGACTTGTCTTTATTCCCTGTGATTCCAGTGTGATCCCTCACAGAGCTGCCAACAACCACATCTTCATAGGATCTGTGTGTACATGGGACTGAAAAGGCAATTCTGCCTCCACTCATCATTGAAGCCAGGGTGAAAGATGGTTGGCAAACTGAAAGTCCTGTCCTTCAGGCTCTTTTGTTACTTTTACAGTTCTTCCATACAACAAGTCAGAAAGGAAAAGAACTTGAAAAAAAAAAAAAAGAAAAATAAAAAAAAGGGGGGGAAGAAAAAAAGGAAAGAAAAAAATGTAATTGATGAAACATTACTGACAGCAAAGGGTGAAGGACAGGTTTAAGAGATGAACCTGTGGTGGATGAGAATGGATTAAACATGTCCCTTTTCTCCCACAGGGGAAATTTTAGCTGTTGTTGACTCATTGCTTGGAAATGTTTATCTCCAGAAGTCTGGAAATGGCCATGTCTCTGGGAAGATGGTCAGAAGCTGCAGTATGACTAATTCAAGCTGCATTAGAGTGAAAGTCATCCAGGCTGGATGAAGCTTTGAGCAACCTGGTCTAGTGGAAGGTGTCCCTGCTGATGGCAGGGGGTTTGGAACTGGATGATCTTTAAGGTCCCTTCCAACCCAAACCATTCTGTGATTCTATGAAAACAGAAAAAATAGAAGCAACTTATATGTGGAGAAATGCCCTCTGGAAACCACCCGTGGGTAGAGTCAACATGACAAGCACTCTTAGCTCAGACTTGGAGACCACATCAGCTGAACTTGATTCCCATGACTATTCATGAAGAAAGAGTCAATTGTGCAGCAAGTTAGAGCCTACTAATAAATATATGTTTAAAAATCTCCATTACCATGTGTTTAGAATAGGGCAGAGTGATCCAAGCTTTTGTTTTGTTTTGTTTTTTTTTCCCCTGCCTTTGTAGCATTTTCTAACAGAGGTGTGAATCCAGTTTGCTCATGTTGTAAATCAAATACAAACTTGTTATCACAGGCCCCTCCAGAGTACAGCATGGATGTCAAGACCACAAACTGAAGCCGCAAGGAGGAAAATAATAAGCATTTTTGCATTCCCTGGCACTCAAGGCTTCTCTAGTCATCTTACAATAAGGAATTAAGCCTCTCTGCAGAGAGCTCAGTATTACTCTCTCTGGTTTAGATATGGGTAATGTGAGCCACAGAGGTGTTTAAGTGTCCTGGTCAAGGTCTTGGAGGAATCACGGTCACACATTCAGGAAGAGAGCTCAGATGTCTCCTCTCCAGATCCTGCTTATTGAGCGCTATAAAAAGTTTCTTGTCCTATCACCTCAGGTAGATTCCTTTGTGCTAAATCACTGGGAGTAAAAAGGATATAACAATCAGAATAATTAACTCCTACAGAAGCAAGACATGATGCAGTTTGCAAAGATCTCCAAGAACTCTTTATCACCATTTTGCATCTAGGTAAATTAAAGCACTGGAAAGTCAAAATCTTTCAACCCCAGGCCTGTCCTTTTCAGTCATAAGTATATCTGGGATCAGAGAGACTCCATAAAGTCATCATGAACCCTTGAAACAGCTCTCTGCATGCCAAGGTGCAGGACTACTAAAGAGAGCTGTAGTGTTTAGCAACACTGGGACACCAAAGGTGAGTGAGATCTCACACGTGTTAATCTTATCACATGCCCACAAGCCGTCCCAGGAAGACTGATTGCAACACGTCATCCTTGGAGCATTCAGCAGGTGATCAGGGTCACATTTTGCATATCAAATTTCCCAACTGGAGACCTGGGCGATGCCCACTAGGAATTTGGGTGTGTTTGCACAAACATACCGTCTCCTGCTATTCAGCATATCAGGAGGAGCAACACAAGTGTATTAGCTAGAAATGATGCTGCTAGGTACTTGATAAAAATCATAGTTTTTCAGAAGGCTATCTCTGGTTGAGTTATTATTATTCATGACCTTTGTAGAAGTAGTCAATGGGACTGCTCTTCAGTAGAAAGGGACAAAGCCAATATTTCAACTGGAGTTTCATTCCTGCAGAAACCACACTGAGGTTTTTTGTTTGTTTTTCTTGGAAAAAGCCTACAGGTTACTATACAGAGGACTCCTAATTTACCCAACTATCTGCAGCAGAAGGCTGGAAACGAATCAACACCAGCTGGAGCTTAGCAGAAGCATTTAGATTGCAATTATGCCAGGCTATGTTCTGAACCTTCATTAATGGGAACCTCCAAACTGTTTCTAATACTGACTGCTTTCCTTACAACAACAACACTGAATCAGGCTGATCAGATCCTCACCAGAAGAGCATGCAAGAGGTCCTGAGGTTGTATTTAACTCCTAGACCACAAGCTCTCCTAGATGACTGTTGGTGGCACTAAGCAAACTGTTTTTAAAGAGTACAATCTCCAGTTTTCAGTTTCTCCTCCAAAATCTCCCCTACTTTTGCGTTACAAGTTCCTCAAAAGCTACTTCCTTCTATTCTTCCAGGTCCCAGAGGATCTGACAACGTATCAGACCTTGGGAAAGGCAAAGTGTCTAATGTGGGAGCATGCAGAGATCAGTTGCTAAATCCCTCAATCAAGATGTTAGATGAAGTTCAGGCCACCTGTAGGATTCCCTCCCCTGTTCAAGGATCACAGGAGACATATTTAAAATTGAATGTGCATATTTTGTCAAAATTGTGACTTGGAGCCATTCCACAGTCCCTCTCATTAGCTCAGACTGATCACAGTTCCTAATAATGGTTTCACTAACCAGAAGAATTAAATGAGAAGAAATGTGGAGCCCCAGACACCTTAGCTCACAGCAAAGGTCGCCCAGAAGATACCTAAATCTTGCACATCTCCATTATGTTGAAACCCTTACCAAGCCCTAGGATAGCTTTACAGATGATGTAAAACACTTGCACATCATGATTCATCTTTCCCCTTGCCCAGAGTATGGAATGCTGGGGACTGAAAGATGCTGAAGCTCCTGCATGGCCTTTGGCTTCATCTACAGAAGAAGTAAAGTTGAACAGACTCAATTTTGGGTATTCACTTTATAAAATTAATAACCAGGCTCTCGGGCAGGTAGATAGGAGCATGTGTGTTTGAAACCTCTGATATCACCTGAGAGTGCAGGGGAGGAAAGTACCCCACAAAATGCCTTAGAATTACATCAGCTCGCAAATAGCTGAAGAGATGTTTTTTGTAGCTGGTTGTCAAGGTTTTCCTCATGTGGATGAAAACCTGAGAAACATTAGAGATGACCTGCTGTCCTGCTCCAGAAGTTATATCTTTCTTAGGCCTGGCAGAGTTATTGAACCTCTGGTGTTCTTCCACCTGGGAAGAGCACAGAGAACTAAGTCCTGTGCTTAACACAAGAGGCTGTAAATTCAGTGTAACTTCACTGATTTCAGCTAAAATACTTAAAATTGGTTGAGATTAGAACATGACATAGAGACAGATACATTTCTTCAGCCATACCCATCCTATGACTTGTTCATCTAACATTTCTTCGCTGCTTAATGTGAGGGATGTTCTGTATCTGATTGCAGATGAGTCAGTGAACCCAAAGTAATAACTGCTCTATCTCTGTGTTTCCTTCTGACCTTCACTGAATGTTCTCCTCAACCTTCACTTTGTAATTTTATGCTGACAGTGGAGAACATCCCATAGGCAGAAGCAAAGCAGAAAGAACAGCACTGTAGCTCCCAGTCATTACCTTTTGTCTGGTTTTTGCTTGTTGACAGATTGCAGTCCTCAAGTATTTGCTTTTTTCTTGTATAAATTTGTAAGGGAAATAGCACAAGGTTTTTGTGTCCAGACACCAGTATATTTTTTAATTTGTACTCAGCCCATAGTAACAGCAGGGCAACACATGTAGCTACTAATTATCCCCATCCTATGAGCCTGAAAGGATCCTCTAAACCCATTCCTGGAGGGATGACAAGGGAGTCAAGACTTAGCATGGCAGTAGATGGCGCTGAAGACCTTAGAGCTTACCAAGAAGCCTTGGTCAACCCATACCCACTTTGTAGGGCTTCCCAAAAAACCTTCTTCCCCTCTGTTCCTCTTCTGTAGTGAAACCACCACAGAGGGACACAGAGACACCTTGTCACTGAAGTCTCGGCCACTGTGGCTTCAGTACAGAGCAGGAGTTGACTTAGGTTAAGTTCAGAGAAACTCTTACCAGAAGTGGAATCACACGCTGTAGATGACGTTTAAAGGGTCTAACTGATGGTTAGAAAGTCTAACTGTGAGTATGAAAATGGCAGCAAGCCATGGACCACAGAAGAGTCCTGTTTCTGGATGGTAGCCATGTATAATGCCTTCTCAATAAACTTCACTACCAGTGTATTTGGAGGGTTCATCATGGTCACAAAGCAGCTGATAGCCTTCTTTCTGTGATCTCAGTAATCTCTCAAGATGTAATTACATTTATAGCTTCAGAGGTGTGTCTACAATTACAGAAGGTCTGCAAGTCAGCTCCAAGCCTCTGTCTGCCACTGTTACCACGAGACTGCTGGGAATTTATGACAGACTGTGCCTTAGGATTTCAGGTCAGGAGCCATCATACCTCCTCTTATCTGATAGAACACTCTGTATCTTAAGTGGAACTTGACATATCTGACTGAAAAAACTACCCTGACCTCACAGACTTCCCTGTTTGTTCTTCCGATGGTTTCAGGAAAAAAAACCAGAGGAAGGTAATCCTTTGGCCTACTAAGTAACAGGTGATGTACACATGGTATGACTGGAGGAGCACCATACCCTGTGGTGGCTTGGCTCTGGGACCACGGACGTTTTTTAGCTGGAAAATGCAAATCTGTGTCTGGTCTGCTAGTGGGTAAGTATACCTGTGGAAGAAAAGCACATTTATAGGTGCCTGCAGCAATGAGCAGTGGAAGGATGAATTTAGGTGGAGCATGCGTCATATTGAACCACTTTCTGGTATGACTAAGATGAGTTGTGCTTTCTATCCATCTTAAAAACACAGAGAGCAGAGCTGATCTCCAGAGCTGCCTGACCCCAGCTCCCTATCCAGTCAGTGGAGTCAACTGCACATGGACATTTTGTCATCTATGTCTAAACTGGGCTTTATGCTCCCTACTTTCACTGGGAGCTGGGTTTCACCCACTTTTCTCTTGAAGTTAAACTGCAATGTGGACACTGAAGCATATTGCAGCTGCTGCAGTGGAACATCTCAGTAAAATCTCGTGTCTTCTTAGCAAACTACTGTCATAAAGACTATAAAAGCAGATTGTTGCTGAAAAAGGTAAAACAAGTCCTTACTTTTACCTGTGAGTATAGGGGCAGCCAGACTTGGGCCAGAACGAGAATCTCCACGTTGCCTTTAATGCATCTCTGAGGTACCAGTTCAAATTCACCTGCCTCACCATAGCAATGGACAATTGCCCCAGTGATCAGTTCTGGATAAAATCACAGCTCCATAAAGTACTCAGGCATCTCTGAGGTACCAGTTCAAATTCACCTGTCTCACCATGGCAATGGACAATTGCCCCAGTTATCAGTTCTGGATTAAAATCACAGTTCCATAAAGTACTCAAATTAGCTGAGAAATCCCCTCCCTTTTACATCCTTGAAGACACTGAAAAAAACCCTCCCCTGGGGCCCATTTCCTGACCTCTATCAGCCCATCGTTATTCATCACATCCAGGTCATCATGACCATTTTTAGACAGGAAATTAAGCTTCTCACTAAACATCCTTATCTAATCGACATGGTCAACATTTTGAACTCACTTGCCCTAAAGGCATTTCCCCTAATATCCATAAAACTGGGACAGATCAAAGGGTAGTTATCACGTGTTGTGTGTGCTCACCATTAGGGAAAGCTTTTCTCCTGGATGCCACACCTCCACATTTTACCTGCAGCCTAATTCAGTCTATCAGTGGATGAAGGTCTTCAGTGATCATGGGATCAAGCAGGAACTTCTCCTCTTTAGTCATACAAGGACATTTCATTCTCATCTCAGCAGTTATATCAAGATGATCAGGGCATTGATGCATGCATCATCGGATTTATATTGATTCAGCCAAATACAACAGGCATATGATTTTTAATCAGATGGTTCTGCTGATGTTTATTCTGGCCAAGATAACCAGCTCTCTGTCCTAACTAAATTCATCCACATTTCCATATAAGAACATAGTGGTTTTAAGCACACTTGTATACTGGCATGTTCGTAACCAGACAGATGGAGAAAAGATGTGCATGTGCGTATGCAAAGATTAAAATGGCATCATGTGCCACGTATTAACTGCTGCAAACCTCAGATTTATGCATTATTAATTCCAAGGCATCCAGATTATCATTTCCGACACTGTTTATTCATAAGTAGGTGAATGTGGGTGGATAGATATATGTATATGTTAAATGCATATACATACACACACATATATGTAAAAATATGTGAGTGCAGAGACATAAATAGATAGATAAATGTGTGGTGCAGAAGAGTGTTAAGGTGGAAGTTCAGATATCCAAAAAGAAATGGCCTTGTGCACCTAGACATTAAATTGCTAGAAATCCGAGGGTATTTAAACAAATCTCCCAGGCAGGATCTCTTTTTTCCCCCCTGCCTTAGCAGAGAGATGTGCCCAGGTTTGCAGCGAGTGAAGACATGTGTCCAGGTTGGCTGCAAACGAAGACATCTGACAGGCAGCGTGAATGTGAGTGTGTGACAAAGAGAAACAAATATTTGGATGCTGAGTGTCCATGAATAAATAGTTGCCAGTGTTTATTCCACACCCCAGGGTGGGGCTGGCACTCAGGCTGATCAAGTGAGCTTTTTTTTTTTGTGTTTGTTTTGTCAGTCCCTGGGGTTTTTCCCATCGTTTCCCAGCCCTCCGATGGGGTTTGGGTTGGGAGGTAGGTCCTGTTGGACAAAGCTACTCCATGTAATGAGAAAAGCTGTAGAGGTGGGCTGGGGACCGGCTGATCAGGAGGTTTAATGAGCGGTGTGGGGAAATAGGAAGCATCTCTCTAAATACAGAGTGAGTCAAACTCACCTCTGGGGAAGGGAGAAGAAAACCTGAAGCAGAGAAGAGGCGTTGTCAAGGCATGGTGTGTGCTCTCAGTCACATCCTCTGCTGTTTACTCAAGCTGGAGGGATGTGAGCAGAAGTAAAACCTGATTTAGGTCACATATGCCTTTCTCTTTGCTCAGTGCTGGAGTCAAAACATCCCTTGGGCAAGAGAAGGAGGAGACAAGGAGCTGGTGCATTGTCTGGCAGATCAGATAGGACTTGATGCAGAGTCCTGGACTAGCAATGATGCCAGCAATTTCTTCCAGCATCAGTGCTCTGAGCAGAGGGTGGTTTTTGCATCTCTCTAAACACTCTTTGTTTTTTGTGGACCTCATGGTATACTAGTTTGGCTAATTTGAGATTTTATTTTCATAATCATGCAGCTTTGCATAACTAATGAACACTGTTCCCATCCTGTTCTGTAAAGCAAACAGTGGCTGGCAGGGAATTTCATACATTTATGCACCTAAACAACGGGCATGGTTTGGTTCCTCATCTCCTCCCACCCACACTGCCTTCTCAGCGCACAGCCTCTGGGCTCTGCATAAAACCTTCTGGAATGTTAACTCAGCAGGACAAGGGCCTATCTACAGCTCCATGTCTCTGCAAGGCCTGAGCCCAATGATGTTTCTATCTTGGTCAACCTCTAGGCTTTGTCCTCATGACTTAATTGGCCTCACCTGTAATTTACTGACTAGAGGACTTGTGTTTTCCAAGGCACCTGCGCCAGAGAGGTCAGGGTGTTTGCCACCTCTGAAACCCACCTACTGAGCAGAGCCAGGAGTTGTGCTGGGAGCCCGCTGCAGGTAACCCAAAGTACCTTGAGTACTGTATTCAGTTTTGGGCCCCTCACTCCAAGAAGGACATGGAGGTGCTGGAGCATGTCCAGAGAAGGGCAACGGAGCTGGGGAAGTGTCTGGAGAACAAGTGTGCTGAGTTCCCAGCTGAGGGAACTGGGGTTGTTGAGGCTGGAGAAAAGGAGGCTGAGGGGAGACCTTCTGGGTCTCTCCAGCTCCTTGAAAGGAGGGTGTGGAGAGGTGGGGGTGGGTCTGTTCAACCAAGGACCAAGTGACAGGACAAGAGGAAATGGCCTCAAGTTGTGCCAAGGGCAGTTGAGATGGGATGTGAGGAAGAATTTCTTTGCTGAAAGGGTTCTGAGGCATTGGAAGGGGTTGCCCAGGGCAGTAGTGGAGTTCCCATCGCTGGAGGGATTGAAGAGTCGTGTAGACATAGTGCTGAGGGACATGGGTTAGTCAGGGACTTGTCAGTGTTGGGTTAAAGATTGGACTCAATGATCTTAAAGGTCTTCTCCAATTGAGGCAATTCTGTGTGATTCTGTGGAGGCACCTGGCTCTCACACAATTTAGGCTTCAGGCACTGGTAGAGCCAAATCCAGGTGCAACAATGCCTGTCCTCAGCCATCCAGGGCCAAGAGAGCAGTTCTGCCAGCCCAGCAATTGAAGTTAACTAACTGGAAGAAACCTTCTCCTTCAGAGGTCACATGTAGAGATGGATCACAGGGTCAGTGTTGCTGGTTGCCTCTGTTGGATCAACAGCAGAGAAGAAAAAGGAGACTTCAAGCCCTGTGACCAAGTGATGGGAAAGCTTTCCAACTTCTGCCTGGTGGTAAATTAAACATGAGCTTTGCTTAAGCCATGCAGCATCCATGGATTACTGGAAATGGCAATCAGTGACACGAGGTCTCCTTGCTTCCCCTCTTGCCCTGTGCTCATGGCCACAGCTCTGCACTCTCGTTTTGAGCAGCTGCTTCTCGCCTCCCAGGCAGCAACAGGCAGAGATGCAAATCTCAGTCACTTCTTCCACTCACCACATGTGAGAGGACTGCATTTACTGGTGGAAACTAACTACCCACGGGTTTAAATATCGCTGTACTCAAAGCCTCTGTCTACCTTCAGAGTTTCTCCTTCAAGGGAGGAGCCAAACCCTCCTGCTTTCTACAGGTTTTATTAGAAACAAATAAACAAGAAGCTGAAGTCAAACAGCCTTATTGCTTAGACTGGTGGCTGCTAACTCTTTTCAACCTGGGGAGAGTCAGGTGATGAGACAATTAAACCCTGATCGCCAGCTGCAAAAGAAGCTGCAAACAGGTTGTAAATCAGCAACAGCACTAACAAATGCAATGTCAAGAATTTAAGATTGCAGTAAATACCCATTTTGGACATCAGTGTCTTATGAGTCCACTGGTCCATCATCTGCCCCTTTAGATGACGTGACTTCTGCTGCAATCCTTCATCCCCAGCAAATCCTAAACTAGAAGGTAGTGACTGAAGTGAGGTGAGAGCATGAAGTTGATGAGCCTTGTGTTTACTCAGGACTGCAGAAACTCCATAACTGGGACCATGGTGGGGGAAGGGAAACGTTGGCTTTGGAAGGCAGGGAGGTTGTGTTTCCACCTTTGGTTTTGGGAGATGCCCTGGGGATGGACTTCACCTCTAAACCCTGGAGTTTGATGTTTTCTCCATACAGGTTCATCAGTCACTCAAACTACTGAAGATCCAGGCAGGTACTTGACTCTTGCTAGAGGCTACAACAGGAATTTATCCCTCCAGGGATCAGCAAAGTGTGCCTGGGGATCTCAGAGGATGGAAAAAGAGACAATTTACCACTTCCTTTCCCAGGACAAAGAAACCATACAAAGGCTTTGGGCATTAGCAGAGCTAGACTGAATCCATTGTGCAGACTGGATCCTTCTCTGACTTCCCAGCTCCAGAGATACTTGGTTGAGAGTGTACTACTCCAAGACCCATGCAAACAATGGGAACATAGCCATTGGGTTGGAGTTTCCCTCTGAGCACTGGGACTTTCCCAGGGCTGTGCATGGTATGGCCATGCTGTGCATCACCCTCATGTGGCTCCCACTTTGCTCCTCATCCAGGTGCTCCCAGTCTTCTCCAGCTCATCCATCATGGAGGGACATTGGCTTCCTGACAGCAAGCTGCTGCACTCAGTCGTGTTCACAGACCCCATAGGTATAATCCCATGAATCCTGCCATCCACACACTGCATCTGTAGTCAAGGTCTTGCTCAGTGTGCCTCAAATAAGGAGCTAATTTGAGAGCTCGGATTTATTTATATCGGAGAGTCCCTTTGGACAGGAGAACCCCTCAGCTGTTGCCCACACCCAAGATGGGTGGTGAGTATAACATGGCTGCATCCAGGAGCCATCCCTGAGCTGTGCCATCCCCTGCACCCATCAACCACTGGTCCCAGTTAGTCCAGGTCAACACCACACCAGTGAACACACCAAGAGAGCATGGATGGGCACAGCCCTGTCTTCAGCCCTTGTCCTGACCCTGTTGATTTGCCAATATAAACATAGCCTGGCACATTGCTGCAGAAACGTTCCATTTTTGACAAACCAACATTTTCAGCTTGAAAAAAGCTCACCCAGAAGAATCCTCCCTGGCTTTGCCTGCTGTCCCAGCTTTACTTGAGCACAGCTGATTTCTCCCAGCAGCCACAGCCCTTCCTGTGCTCCCTGCCTGCTCAGATGAGCTCCTACAGACAGCATAGCTATAAATAATCCCAGCCAACATAAGAAACAACCTCCTTGACAGTTTTATTTTCTGCAGGCATGACCAATCCACAATGATTTAATTTGCTCTTTGTGCATATTTGCTTTGGTCCCTTGATTAATTACTTGAAAGAAGATGCTACTAGATTTCCACCCTGGAATATATCTGTTTTGCAATGAATGCTTCAGTGTTGTGTCTTGTCTCATCTGCTGCAAGCGGAGGTGATGATAACCCAGACTGGCTTGGCTGCAGCTAATGGGGTCTATCTAAAACACATCCAGTTCAGCAGAAGAGACAAGGCCTGATTCTGCAATAGCTATCAGGCCCATTTCCTTTGGTGAATTTATTCCTAAGACCTCACAGCAAATGTTTACTCATCCAGAGGTATCTTGACCTCTGGCGTTTGTGTACTGAAGGATGCAATTTGATGGTGAGTTAGTGTGGATCTCCCACGCAGCCTGGCTTTGGACACCCTCCTACAAAACTAGAACCAGACCACTTCCAGCAATGGGTCCCACAGGTGCTTATCTCAAATCACCTCTTCAAAACAATAGAGGGATGTAACATCTGCTTAACATTTCATCTGATCTTTGCACAGGGGTAAATTCAGCCCCTTTTGAAGTAGATGGCAAATTTGCTTGTGCTCATGAGCACTTTAAATATTGACTTCCTAGACCATATGTATCTATTGGTCATCACTTGCATTTCTTTTTGCACTGATTTCAATCCATAACCTGCAAGAGATGCACAGATGTGAGGACTCCTGTAATCCCACGGCCAGTTGCTGGACATTATGATTGTGTGGGGTCCTTCTTGTTCTTGGTAAACAGGTTTTGAAAAACCCTGGCTGTGCCACCAAAGATGAGCCATGAAGCCCAATCCTCCCTCCTCCCAGACCAGCACAAAAACCCACCAGTGCAGCTAGAAAAAGAAATACTGTGTCATGTATTACTCTGCCATAGAAGGTTTTGGATTCTCAGGAGGAAAAAAAAATAATAGATCTTCCCAAAGAAGCTGCAAAACTCACATTACAGGCTCAGACACACGAATGAGCTATTGCTGTGGCAGCCCATCAGCTGCCCAACACGTGCATGGTCTCATCCCGTGGCAGGCGTGGGATTGCCTGGCTTAGTTTAACCCTCACAGCATCGCTGAGTCAGCATCTCTGCAGGCAAATCTCCTTCACAGCCATGGCAGAGTCATCCCAGGGCTGGCGGACATCCTTGCAAACCTTAATCAGCACAGGTCTCATCCTTCCCAGCCCTCAGAACAGCCGTGCAAGTACATAGACAGCAGCAGCTTTGCTAGGAGCAGCTTCAGGAGGAAGCAGCCAGACAGAGACATGCTCAGATCAGCTTAGCAGATAGGAAGGTAATTAATAACTGAGTTAAAACCACTGAGGACACACAGATGGGCTTTTTGTTTGAGCCTACTGCTCCCAACCTTTCTCCCTGTCCGGGTCATTGCTGGTCAACCAGCTCACGTAGCTTCCAAGAGCATTTCAAGGGATGATAGTGAGATGCCAGAGACACCATGCTGAGCCATATCTGCATTCCTGAGCCCATAGCTCCTCTCTGCTGGGTCTTCCAGGAGATGCCTGGAGGTGTGGGTGAGGTGGGCATCCAGCCTCATGCAAGATAAGGGAAATGAAACCCCATTTCATCTTTCACAAGTGATGAAGGGCCATCCCCCTCTCTCATCTGTGGTGCTTCTTCACACAGAGTTACTGTAAGTCAATCCAGTGTGGTGTTTTCGAAAAAATGAATGTTTTGTCAAAAAAAGCCAACACACTGTTTAAAATGTCTTCAGCAAAACAGGGAAAATTATGTGTTGCTTCATGGGGTCAAGAAGAGCTTTGGAAACTTTGAAAAAAATACCAGTTTCCATCTCATTTGGACAGGAAGATATTTTTATTTTTATTTACGTTTAAAAGAGATTTCTGGTGAACCAAAAGCTTTGGTTTTCATCCAGCTTTAACCATGAGTCTTGCAAACCCTTTATTACAACTCTTCTTAATTCATTTTCCTCCCATATCTCTCCAGGGTTTGCTGACTCTTGCAAGTGATTTCATGTAAGGGATGCAGATGGATTTCTCTCGCCTCTGCAACAGACCCAGTCATGAGCAGAATTGTGCCAGAAGAAGAGGCTTGAAATTAGTCTCTGTGCAATGGCCATGCTCAGAAATGCTCACTGTAAGCCTGCACGCTGGTTTAGCAACTCTGGAAAGGTATTCCGGTCATTATTGCCAATTAATTATGGTGATTATTAATGCTTTATTATTTTATTATGCCTTGCTTATACAGCACCCAGCCCCCAATGGGTAATTTATAGGCAAATAAGAAAATAAATTCCCTGCCCCAAGTAAATTCTAAGTGAGCTCGTTCACACCAACAGGGCCTGTAATGGTGCAAAAATGTCACTGAGAATGTGTCCATAGAGATTATATCCTCTTAGGGAAAACTTGGAGAAAATATTAAAAAGGTAAATCAAAGTGGTGGCAGGAAAGGTATTTTGTGGCAAGGACTCAGACACTGTAGATGGGTACATCTCCAGTAGAAAGGGCAACCTTCTCCACCAAGAATCTGCCCTGGAGATGACTCCCAAATCTCTCACCTTTCTTCAGTAGGTTAAAGTCACCAGTGCAGACCTGAAAAAACTCTAATCCTTCCACTCATACAGCAGAAACTGGTCATGGGGAGTTGCTGGTGGTGGTTGAACAATTATCAAGTGGGTTAATGAGCAGGACTTCTGTAGTCTATCAAAGGATAAAAGGTGGCCTTAGGGTACTGCGCAAGGAGGACAGTCTTGGGAGATGCCTACACATCGCATCAAAAATACAGAAGTGAATACATGGTGCTGCAAATGCCTAGTGAATGCTGAAGGATGAGGCAATTGGAAAGAGTAAAGTGGATGCATGGCAGGAGAGCACGTCTGCCACTTGTCAGAGATGAATCAAGGCTGGGCAGAAGGAAGAAGGAGTGAGTCAGGGTGCCTGGTTGATAGGGTGGTGTCGCTCATTGGAGCGGGTGACATTAATACTGCCTAGAAGGTAAAAGAGCAGCCCTAGAACAGCCAGAGTAAGTCACAGTCCTTGTAGCATCACCAGAAGGAGAGCCAGGAAGGAAATCAGCCATTAACACTTGTACCATCACCCTGAAATCTAGGTCGATGGTGTGATTTGCCTGTAGAGACACCCCCAAGGACAGTGTGCTTGCAGCACAGAATAGACAGGGTGACCAGGTGCCCATTTGAGAGCTACAGCTTCCTTCCCCTCCCTTCTTACTGGTGCATCAGCATCCTGGAGTAATGAGTGTGTAGAGATGGACCAAGAAGCAGAGAAATGCATGGTGACATTTGCTTCTCCATGCTGCCATATGGTGGGACTCCTGCTCCCAAAGGAGGACACCAGTATTTTTATGTATCACCCACATCCCATAAATCAACACATCCCTCACTAACCAGAAAGCCTTCTCCTCTCTTCATCAGGAAAAGGCAGTTCTGCCCACAGGTTGGCATCCAGCTTTGGTGGAGGCATCCAACACAGGCTAACACAAGCTCTCCAATCTGGTTTGGATGACATTTATCAAAATGCTGGGTTTTCTTTTTACTGATGCCAAGTCTGTTGTTTCAGTGGATAAAGGCAGCAAAAGGCAAGATCCAGCTCTGGAAATACCTCCTCGTAATCACCAAAATCACAGCTTAATTGTGGGTTTTAAACTGCAGCTAGAAATATCTGGATTTGGGGCCATGCTCATTCTCAAGCTACTCTCCACAATGCTAATTATTCGTTAAGACTGTATTACTGTTTCTCTTTGTAGCTCCAATTCAGCCATGTTTTTCAGTCACAACCTCTGCTGCCATCCACTTTTCTAACTTCTGCACTGGTTGGTACAAATTTTTGCCATCATTGATTTCAGTACAACGAGCACTCAGATACCTTTTGTGGCAGTAAAGACCAAATAATGTTTGCTGGGTGTCTGTCTAGGAGTGGGTACAAGACAAGAGTCTGCACCTTGTACTAGAGGGAGAAGCAATTCACAAAGCCTGGATGATCCTGAAGATTGTCTCATCACCATCCCTTCAGGTCATGCTAGCTTTGCAGCTGAGGGGCATGTGCTGAGACCAGCAAGGAATGATGATCTCACTTTGCCAGTAGGTTGGGTGGACAGATGTATCAGTTGGGTTTTGTCTGCCTTGTCATGAAGGTCACCAGACTCAGTAACCTTGTCATGTTCTTATCAGGTGGCAAATGAGGACTGTGGGAGATACCATTCAAGAAGACTTCTCAAGGCATTTAGCCCATCGTTAGTTGGGTTGGAGCTGCTGGGTCCTCAGGGGATAGTGGTGGCTCATGAGGCAAGAGACTACCAGGAGATCTGAGGCCTGGCAAGCCTCAGTACACCATTAACTGTTTTATTTGTATTCTGTTGCTCTGTGGAACGTCTCATGTTGACACATGTTGGCTGGTGCATCAGACCACAAGGAAAGCATGGAGCAAACCTTACAATAAAGGTTTCCCAGGGCACAGAGCCCAGCCTGGCCCCAGAAGCAGCAAGGACTGGTTCTCCTCATGGCCACCCTAGACCAGGCACAGGTCGTGAGGGGTGGACCACAAAGCAGGACAGAGGATCAGCAGGATGCAGCAGAGCACTTTCAGGAGAAACATGAGACATGAAGCCAACTTGCTGGACGTATGTAGGCACTGTATATAGAATCATAGAATGCTGTGAGTTGGAAGGGACCCACAATGATCATCCAGTCCAGCTTTTGAATGAATTTTGGGTGTATGTCAACCGTTTTGGTATTGACTCTCACCCCTATTCCTCCATCGACATGATGTAATTTCTTCTAACATTGCTGACAACTAGATTCAGTTTCAATTCACTTTTTCCAACCAGTTCCTTCCCAGAAGCACTCCCAGCAGAAGCCAGGTGACCAAAACTTTAAGGTGTCCCCTGAGTCCTGCTGTGTCTGTGGAGAACATTAACTCTGCAAACAGAGGCCAGATCATCTATGGCTAACAGGCCATACCCCAAGAAGAGACAGATTAGAAAGGAAAAGCACATGTCTGGGGAAATTACACCATCTGATTTCTCAAGTGACCTGTTGTCTGAAAATAAAACCTTCTATGTATTTATCCAGGAAGTTCCCAGGGGCTGTCACAAGGTGGATGTCACTGTCCAGCTATTTCCAAGCAGCAGCTCAAAGGCAGAAATGTTTCCAAAGGGCTCTGATGGCTTCTCTCCATTGATGTGCAGAGTTGGAAGCAGGGCTAGAAGGATGCTTTTCAGTGGTCAAGGGGGTATCAGAGGGGCTGCAGAGGCAGGTTTCTCTAGCATGATCAACTTAGGGGGCTTGGGAGCATCTGAGCAGGTCCAGCTGCAGATTGGATGGCTGTTGGCACAGCTACAGCCGTCCTCTTTCTTTCCTTCTAGATGAGTCCTCTTTTACTTGACCTTTTAAGGTTAGAGAAGTCTGCAAAAAACAGTCTAAGTCTGTCTGGGTTTTGGAAAGATCAGGACTTCAGCATGGTAAGTCTTCCTGTCTACAGTTAATGGGACACTGCCTGGTGAGAACAAGTCTTATGAGGAGCAGCTGAGGGAATTTGAGTTGTTTAGCCTAAAGAAAAGGAGGCTGAGGGGAGATGTCCTCACTGTCTACAACTACCAGAAAGGAGGTAACAGTGAGGCAGGTGTGTGTCTTTTCTCCCAGGTAACTAGTGATAGAACAAGAGGAAATGGCCTCAAATTGCACCAAGGAAGGTACAGATTGGATGTCAGGAAAAACTTCTTCACTGAAAGGGTTCTCAGGCACTGGAATGGGCTGCCTAGGGACGTGGTTGAGTCTCCATCCCCGGAGGTATTTAAAAGATGGGTAGATGAGGTGCTCAGAGATATGATTTAGTAGTGGACAGGTATGGTTGGACTCGATGATCGCATAGTTCTTTTCCAACCAAACGATTCTGTGATTCTATGGCAAGCCAAGGAATGCATGGCCAGGGATGAAAGAGGCTCTCAGTGCCATGATGGGCAGGTGGGAAGAAGACGAGTGAGCAGCTGGTGGTGACTCCCTTGAAGGCAAGTGAGCTGAAAGATGGGACCAGTATGGGACACTTGCCCACTTGACTTGGGAGGTGGCAGAGAAGTGCAGTGTCAGTGCTGGGATGCCCCTTGATGGGTAGGGGTAAAGTGGGAGAAGGGCTTCTCAGTGGGAGACACAACAGAAGGGTTTTATTGGGGGCATGAAATTGTTGGGAGTGAGTTTGCACCCTCCCAGACCCACACCGAGCCTGACCAGGTTGGATGAGGCTTTGAGCAACCTGGTCTAGTGGAAGGTGTCCCTGCTGCTGGCAGGGGGGTTGGAACTGGATGAGCTTTAAGGACCCTTCCAACCCAAACCCATTCTATGACTCTATGATTCATGGGAATGGGCTGTTTTGCTCCTAGGGAGGGGACAGCTCGGGAAGAGGAGCCTCATGGTGCCCCATCACCCCCTTCAGCCTTGAAGAAGGGAGAGGACACAGGTGCACACACAAGCAAGGGAAATTTAAAGGTCAAATATTCACATCCACACAGCCTTCCCTTGGCCATGAACAAAGCCCAGGCTCTGAGCCCACCCTGGGGAAGGGACCCTGACACTTAGCAGGGTTTAGGTATGGAGCAGTGAGACTGTGATTTACACAGGTCTGTGCACAGCTGCAAAATACATTTTCCATATTTCAGTAAAAGTATTTGCCTTCCCACGAGGTCTTCGTTGTAACGAAAGTGCACAAAAGCATTTAGATACCTGGAGCTGTTGCAAACAATTCCTATTAGAGCCACAAGCAGCAAGTTCTTTCCTTTTGCAAAGCAACACCTCGAAATATTAATTTATTTTTATTTTTTCTCACAGTGGGGAAAAAAAAAGAAGAAAAAGAAGAAGAAGAAGAAGAAAAAAAAGAAGAAGAAAAAGAAAAAGAAGAAGAAAAAGAAGAAGAAAAAGAAGAAGAAAAAGAAGAAGAAAAAGAAGAAGAAAAAGAAGAAGAAAAAGAAGAAGAAAAAGAAGAAGAAAAAGAAGAAGAAAAAGAAGAAGAAAAAGAAGAAGAAAAAGAAGAAGAAAAAGAAGAAGAAAAAGAAAAAGAAAAAGAGAAAAAGAAAAAGAAAAACCCCTCCAATCCCATGAGGTAATGACAGTCACTCCCCAGCCAGAGGCAGGTGAGCAAGGTGCCACCGGCTGCACTCCATCCAACACTTACCATTGTAAAGGTTTGCCCACAGTTTATTTAATCCCTTGCAGGTATCAGACACATTCCTGAGCCATCAATCAGAGCTGAGTCAGCCAGCGTGACTGCTCTGTCTTTTTTCCTTTTTTTTTTTTAACAATCACAAGTTCTCTAGCCTGGTTTGCCAGCAGTGAGCTGGGGTGATTTATTTTTATTTATTTATTTATTTTTAAATGAAAATGGGACTTGACTGGGAGCAAGGAAATGTTCCTCCTGTCAAGTCTAACCTTTAAAGCCGCCTTGCCTGGAGGAATGTCTCCTCTCTGTGATGCTACAAAATGCATCATGGAGAAGAAAAAATAATAATAAGAAGAAAAATGAAAGATGCTGCCTGGGATGGTGTTGGTCCATGAACCCCCTCCCTTGTGTGGCTCTCCCACACAGCACGACACAAGCCCCATCGTGCCCCCTGCACGTTAAAAAAAGAGAAAAGATTTTTTGGAAGCAGCATTTTTTTGGCAGAGCAGCCTTAAAAACACTGCCCACAGCCACGTTCTGGGAGGCAAAGCTTTCCCCTCGTGCTCTTCCATCAAGGACAAGGTTATCACGGCTTCAAAATAGCTATTTTGGAGGCAGGGGAGCACCACTGCTGTTGTGACTACACGTAATCTCAGCCCACCACGGCTGGTGGCATTATCAAAGCTCCTGCATCCTTGCTGGGTACTCTGCAAGGCTGTGCTCCCTGCCCTAAAATAAGGCAGGAGTGTTCTGTCTCTCCCTGGGTTAAGGAGATGGCCAGATTACTGGAGATTAAAGTAATAATAATTTAAAAAATAATAATAAAATCTTGTGGTTTCTAGCTTTCCTGGAGAGCATGGGTTCTCCCTGCCCCTAGGATGCCTGCAGGGATGAGCATGGCCCTAGAGCTTCACATCTGCATGCACAGCTGGAAAAAAAGTTATCACAGATGCATCAATCAGGTTTAAAACCACTGATTTCTCTCCATGGTGAGGGGCTCTGTTGCACACAAGGATGAGGAGAAGGGAGAAGGCAGATGGCTCCTGCACAGCCCAGCTCCATCTTAGCAAACCCCAGCCCAAAGCAAGGCTCAACCTGCTCTGAAAGCCCAGGGAAGATCAGAGCAAGGGTTAACCACAGAGCTGAGCTCAGACACACAGAGGTCCACACTTTGTTTTAAATCCCCTTTCACTCCTAACAAGCTTTCAGAGACAACTGCTCCATGGGGACAAGCCTCCAACCAGACAGGGAGCATCCACCCAAGGTGTGCTCCAGAGCATCACATCCAAATTATACCTTTCCCTGTCTCCTCCTGCTCCTCTTCTTGGGAGCTGCGGGAAGGAAGGTGGAAAAAATAGAGAGGGAAGGGGAGGAAAATAGAAAGAGGGAAGGGGAGGAAAAAAGAAAGAGGGAAGGGGAGGAAAAATAGAAAGAGGGAAGGGGAGGAAAAAGGAAAGAGGGAAGGGGAGGAAAAATAGAAAGAGGGAAGGGGAGAAAAAAAGAAAGAGGGAAGGGGAAAAAATACTTTGCAGGGAATTTTACAACTTTGCTTGCAGATGGCATCTGCTGTTTTCCTGCCTTCAGAGCAAAGACATCCATGATCTCAGAGAACAGCTCTTTTCCAGGCCTTCAGCTTAATTTAGCACCAAATGATTTTAATCAGGTATTTGGCTTCAAGAACTGTACTAGGTTTGAATAAATGCCTAGTCCTGCCTAACCCACAGCATAGATGAAGACCTAGGCAGGACGTACTCTAGCACATCACCTTTGTACTCAACAAGGAGGTGGTGGGTAGAGCTTGAGGGGGTATTCGCTTGCCCTAAGTATGTGTCAACACTTGGTTGGTTGGAGGAACCTCAACTCCATGGATGAGCTCTTCACTCCCACTAACAAACCTCAAAATTGCTGTAACGTGGTCATAAATATAGGATCAAGCCATGGGATTAAAATGGTTTCTCTCAGAGATGATCCTTAGAAAATCCACTGCAGGGTCAAGAGGGATTTATGAGGCACAGGAACATATGTGTGAGGCAGGACTGCATGGCACATGGTGACCCTTGGGGCCACCAAGCTACACGTGAGATGGACCCGAGACCATAATTCCTAATGCAAAGGAAGAACCAGGTCACGTCTGTAATTTCAACAAGGTATTTTATTGGTCCAGCAACTGCAAAATATACAAATTTCTGAAAGGCATACCCTGTTTTTAAGCTGGCACAGCTTTATATCAGGCAATTATTCCAGATATATATACAGAACAGTTAACATACCACAAATAATAAAAAAAAAAATCAAAACCAAACAAAAAACCCCCAAGTAACTATCCTTCTCTCCAAGCTTTGCAGTATACATTAAATAAATAAAGAGCGCATTGCTATTAAAAAAAAATAAGTTCAAGTATCACAAAGGAAAACAAAACTAGGAAGAAAAAAATTAAGGAGTTGGGGGGGGGGCGGAAAATCATTGGTGTGGTTCAACAAGTCGCCTTCTCCCCACCCACCTCGGCTGCAGCATTGCTGCCCTTGGCTCCACTGACCAATTTTCCCCTTGCTGGAAAAAAATGCCAGGTTCAAATTTCATTTTTATGTAGGACCTACTGAGACTTCTATTATTTCCAAAGGAAGAAAATTCAAGGTGTTTTAAGGTTTTTTTTGCTGCTTGATTTTTTTAATATATATATATTTTATATATATCTATGTATATGTATATACACACACACAAATACACACCAAAACATCTGCAGAATTACATGTTTACAAGATTGATCATAGGGCAGCCAGACGTCATGTTTGCATTTGCCAGCTTATCTTTTCATAGCAGGAGGAGAAAGATAAAACTCCCCAGGAAGGAGGCTGAAAAGACAAGTGAGTTGTCTTCCCAAAACATTAGTTTTGGGGTTTTTTTTCTCTCAAAGTCAGAGAAATGGAAAGGGCAGATGTCAGCTGTGCACACAGGGAGATGTCTGCTTTTAATGCAGTTATTAAAAAAAGAAAAAATAAAATAAAGGGGGGGAAAAGTGTACTTTGTTTCTTCTGTACAGGAATATAATACACATATGAACACGCTCACACAGGCAGGGCACTGCCAAGGCCATTCCCCCCAGTCAGATACAGACTGAGGTTGGTCCAGGTCCCCTCCCGCCGTCGGTGCCGCTCCGAGCTCGTGCTTTGGCTGCACGAAACCGAAGCGCTAGGCACTGTGGTTCACCTTTTTCCAAAGGAAAAACAGACCAAACCCCTCATAAAACACTCACACAAAAAGAAAAAAAATGAATTCATCAATTTCTCCCCAAACTTCTCTGATCCCATCTGTAAGGATGTTTTTTCCTACCCAAGAGGTTGGGAAATACCATGGGAAGCTCAGCTGTGCAGCCAAAAAGCATAAGATGGGGATGGAGAAGATGCTGCACATTGGAGTGGAGGGGAAAAAAACCCAAAG
>NW_010318524.1:0-911 GCF_000700745.2 Antrostomus carolinensis | reverse complement strand
CCCCCCCCACACACACACCTCAAATGCCTTAACTACTATTTTTTTTGTAGTCTCAGCTTTCCAGCATGCAAAATAAGATCAAAAAAAAAAAAAAAATTGCCTGTATTCAGGCTTCCCCTGTTAAGGGGCATGACTTGAAAAAAATAAAATAGTTATGCTCCTGCCACAAATAAAGTGCAAAAAACCAAGCGGTTTCTAGGTATACACATATACACACGTGTGTGTGTGTGTGTGTGCATGTATATATATTAAATAAAAAATAAAATAAAATAAAAACCAGACAAAACTGTCCCTTCTTGTTGCTTTTTGCAGCCACACAGGGACTCCTGCATCCCAGCCAGACCTTTGGCCACCTCCATGAGACCTGCATGTCTGCAAAATGCATCTAGCTCAGCCCCAGTGATGATGCAGGGATTCAAACCTCCCCCAAAATCTCTGCTTTCCTCTAAGGAAGAGGAAAGGGGAGATGAAGTACCAACACAGCATCTCAACCCATGCTCAGTCTCCCCAAAAAACTGACACACACCTGAATTTGGAGCATCCTTGGGTGCTCTCCAAGACGAAAGCATCACCTGAGCCACCACTAGCGTGGTTGCTCCTACACTACAGGCAGCTCATGACTGGTTTGAGAAGCAGATCTACATTCTCTGCAAACCCCTTGCAGGTGTATTGATTAAAATAATAATAATAATTAACAAAAAAAAAAAAAGTTTGGGTTTTTTTTTCTGTTAAACCCAGCAGTTCTCTCTGTGAAGGACTTCACACAACCGCCTTCCCAGTGCTTGCAACCCTGGGTGAACTGGGCTGTGCGTGTGTGACAGGCTGTAGCGTGGGTAAAGGACAGCAGAGCAGCGTGTTAGGGGCTTTCTTGAGAAGTAATTAATAATTATAATAATAATAATAATAATAAT
>NW_010318523.1:35106-35371 GCF_000700745.2 Antrostomus carolinensis | reverse complement strand
ATATATAATATTATAAGATATATAATCACATTTTCAATTATTACTGCTTTGAGGATCCATAGAAAAAGTGAAGGTGGAAAAAAAAAATCCTAGGACAAGAAACAGCAACAACTAATTTTTATCTGTTAAGTAGAACTAGCAATAAACAGAAATGCAGATAAATTATTCTGAGTAATAAAAACCTGAAGATTGGTGAATGGCTGCGAGATCCAAGGGAGGGAAAAAAAACCCACCTGAGCTTTGACTAACAATGATGATTTTTCTT
>NW_010318523.1:26606-35031 GCF_000700745.2 Antrostomus carolinensis | reverse complement strand
TCCCTATAAGGTCACTTTAAGGATGTTTAAACAGCGGCAAATTCAATCAGAAGAGATTCCAGTGGGGTACCAGTACCTGTCTGAGATCTGCAAACCATACAAAGCGGGTGAGAAATACCTGGAATTCATTCAGGCTCTGCAGAAGAAAGAGATTCATCTGGAAGTGTTTGAATTTGAGCCACACGCTTCCAGGGGGCAGAGGTAAAAAAAAAATACATACATTTAAAATAAATTAAAAGTGGAAAACTTATATTTTAGCTGAAAGGTCAGAAATATGTAGTGCACCGAAGAAAAAAAATGGTTAAAAGCTCTATCCAATTATAAATCCTGCTAATGAAGAAGAGATCTCTAAAGATGCACTTGGTCCTTTCTGCTGAGCACAGGAACAGCAGCAGCAAAAGGAAATCAGCACTTTTATCCCACATCCCTTCAGTTATTTCCACCATTTGCCAAAGATTCGGGTCCCTCTTCTCCCCACGCTGCTGCCCTCCGATTTCTACACTTTTCCTGTGGATAGAAAAGGTGAAATTATATTGAAGACATTTGTTTTCTTATTTTCATGCAGGTTTTTATTTTTATAATCTCCTTGAAAATTCAGTTTATACCCATAAACTGCCTGAATCAGATTCTTTCTCCCAGGGATCCATAAATCATCCCCGTGATACAACATCCTCCGTTATTCTTCAGGGATAACAACGTTGTTTGCAATTCCTTCTCAGGTCCCCTCCCAGCAACAAAAAGAAGGTGGCATTGCACTACACCACAGCCTCTTCCACAGCAAAAGACACGAGCACGCCACAAGATACCTCCAGAAAGCAGCTCTCCACAGAGAGTAGGTGGAATTTGATCAAGAATTTGATCAAGAATTTGATCAAGAATTTGATCAAGAATTTGATCAAGAATTTGATCAAGAATTTGATAAAGAATTTGATAAAGAATTTGATAAAGAATTTGATAAAGAATTTGATAAAGAATTTGATAAAGAATTTGATAAAGAATTTGATAAAGAATTTGATAAAGAATTTGATAAAGAATTTGATAAAGAATTTGATAAAGAATTTGATAAAGAATTTGATAAAGAATTTGATAAAGAATTTCATAAAGGTGACTCAATTTTCTCTCGAGTCATTGTAGTTTAATTTAGATTAGTAGCCAAGAAAGTTGGGAGAAGTTCTCAAATTCTTAGGGCTCAGATTGGGAGAAAACATTGCCAAGGATTTCTGGATTTCTTTGGGGAGCTTGGTTTGGATTTCAACCTCGGGATGACCCATCACTGAATCCATCTTCTGCAGGTACAAACAAATCCCTCTGCAGCGACACGGAAAGCCTCAGTGGGAGCTGTGAATCCCGCTCCCTGGACTCTCCCAATTCCAGCCCAGGTGAGAGATGCAAAAATTCTTGCTTAATATTACCCCAAAAAAAACAGGAGTAAAGTCCACACTGACCCACTTTGTGCATCAGAAGGATGAGAACAATTGTTTCTATTTTCTGTCTTCTCAAGGAAATTCAAATAGGAAGTTGTTGAAGGCTCCATCCACTGGCACCATGTCCTCCTCAGATGATTTTGAAGAGAGAGATTCCTTGCAGGCTTTTGAGAACGGTGAGCCACGCTGGTATTTCACCCAGGAGGTAGAAACCGTGCTTGATGGATGGTTCCTCTTCACCCTTTTCACGCTGTTTCTACAGAAAATGGGACATCCCAGCAGCAGTTTAAGAACATCCTCCTCTCCAGCGCCGCGCAGACACACCGGCTCCGGAAACTACGAGGACCATCCAAGTGCAGGGAGTGTGATACCTTCATGGTCAGCGGCTTCGAGTGCGAGGAGGTGAGGACTAGAAGATGTCATTGCATGAAAATCTGGGGTTGAGCGTTGTCTCGCTGAAGATCTGCAGGAATGAGGAGCTCCTCTGGAAAGCTCTTGTGCTTTTTCTTCCTCTTTGTGTTCTTCCATCCTTGAGTAAGCCACCAGCTGCCACGTGCCTGAAACAACCCCTTCTTCTCAGGGCTGGTGGGACTTTGGTGGTCAGCTGCCACGTGCCTGAAACAACCCTTCTTCTCAGGGCTGGTGGGACTTTGGTGGTTGAGGGAAACAGGAGAAATCCTTCAAATTCAACCACTTTGGACCATAATTTGGGACCTTTATGCTGTTTCAGTGCTGCTTGGCCTGCCACAAGAAGTGTCTCGAGAACCTGCTCATCACCTGTGGCCACAAGAAGTTGCCCAACAGGGTGTCTCTTTTTGGCATTGACTTCACGCAAGTTCCTCGAGATTTCCCAGAGGAAGTTCCCTTCATAGTGGTGAAATGCACCTCGGAAATTGAAGCTCGTGCCCTGGGGGTGCAGGTCAGTTGTCATTCTTACTTCAGTCTTCTCTTTTCTGTATCCAAAACTCCTGACCTCTCCCCTTCTGAACCACGCAGGGGATCTATCGGATAAGCGGATCCAAAGCCCGAGTGGAAAAGCTGTGCCAGGCGTTTGAGAACGGACGGAGCCTGGTGGAACTCTCCGAGCACTCCCCCCACGATATCACCGGGGTCTTGAAGCATTTCCTGAAGGAAGTGGGTACCAAATCCCTGCTGGGAAGGAGGGATCTGATCACATTCCTCGGTGCCAGACCAGCAGCACAAAGTAACACTCTTTTCTTCTCCTCTCCCCGCAGCTTTCGGCACCGGTGCTGCTGTCCCAGCTCTACAACGATCTCATTGCGCTCGCCAAAGATTTACAAAAGCCTGCGGAAGAAAAGTTGGACTGTACAGTTTCCCCTTCTGATCCCATCCAGAACATGAAGGACTTGCTGAGTAAATTACCTGGAAGCAACTACAACACTCTGAGGCACCTGATCGCACACTTGTACAGGTGAGGAGAGTCCTGGTTACCATCAGGTCCCACCACAGGAGATCCCTGTTGAGATCAGAAGAGCAGGTAGCACAGCACCAAATGTCTACGAGAAGAGTGTCTGGGCTTCCTTGACCTGGGGAGAACCCTTGAGGAGGGTTTAAAAAAAAAAAATGAATTCAAGGAAAGAACTATCTTGAAGCAATTAGGAGAAAGTCTTAATGACCAAGAAGGACCAGAAAGGTCCTTACTGATAACACGTCATCAAGTGCAGAGCAAGAGGTGAAGAAGGAATAAGAGGAATCAAACCCTTTTTCACCCAGCTCTGAACGCAGGTCACAAGGGACAGACATTAGGGCTGCACCATCCAGACAGATCCAGGCAATTCCTGAGATTGTTCTCCAGAGTTTCCCTGCACAGACCAGAGCTTTGTTCCCCGTAAAATATGGGGTTTCAGTCTTTTGACTAAGAAATGGGGGTTCGCTGCGTTCCATCTGTGTACTCGAGGGCATTTGGGTTGAGAGTTGGGAAACTCCTAACGGTCCTGTTTCCCTTCCCCTAGGGTGGCAGAGAAATACGAAGAGAACAAGATGTCCCCAAACAACCTGGGCATAGTATTTGGGCCAACTCTGATCCGGCCAGGCTCAGGGAACGATGTCTCAATGTCATGCCTTGTTGACTCTGGGTATCAAGCTCAAATTGTGGAATTTCTCATTCAGAACTACGAGAGGGTGTTTGGGATGGATGACCTGCCTTCATCCTTATCCCTTGGATGTGAAAATCCTTCGCAAGAAACATCGACAGAGAAGGATGAAGGACCTCAGAGCCCAAACACAATCCAGAATATAACTCTAGAGGTAGAGGTCCCAGACACCGAGCTGGGCTTACTGACCCTGCTGTAGAGACAGGAAGGTGGACTAGCCATGAAAGAGAACTTTCCCCCTCCCCCAGATAACAAAACTGTTTGGTATCAAAGGGTTATTCCCTTTGAGAGGAAGGAGCAGAGAGCTTGTCCCATGTGGAGTGGGAGAAACAGCAAAAAATTATACACCACAAGATCACTCAGCAGCTTCTCAGATGAATCTGGATGGTGGTTTTGCTCCATGATTTGATCCCAGTCATTCTGGGATAATTGTGGGGTTCTCCATCCTAAATTGCTGCTGTTTCTCTCTGTAATCAGCTCTACAACTTTGGAAGCAGCTTAAGTGCACTCGAGACCCAGCAATTCCCTGGTACAGCCCTCCAGGGCTCTGCTGCATCCCTGAGCAGTGGCCACAGACCCTGTTTCCACCTCCTTCTGCTCCCGAGTGTTCTGTGTTCTTGCTCCACAGCTCTCTCCTCACAATATTTTCACAGCACTTGAAAAACCACAAATGGGTGTAGCACCCCTGAGCTGGGACATGGTGGGTTTTGTTTTGTTTTTTTCCCTTTTCACAATTATTTGATGAACAAGACAAAGGAAATTACTTTCCTAAAGTTAAACCAAAGAGAGTGAGATCCAGGTTCAGGGATTCTCTGCCTCCTGCTTTTGAGTTGTGGGTGTTTATGTGCAAGACTCTGCGCCTGCAGAGACCATATCCACGTCTGACCTGCAGGAACGCTGCTTTCTCTACAGGTCCAGCTGACTGAGGAAGCAGAAATTAGAATAATTATGATTAGAGGTGAAATTAAATCACCAGGGTAGACACAAGTCACTTACTACGTGCAGAAATCCTACAGGATTCATAAACCTTCACAGAAAGCACTTGGAGACACACACAATTATCACCTTTGACTATTTTCAAAGCCATTTTTACCTGTTTCAGCAGCACAGGTGCCACAAACTTTGAAAAAGGGGAGTTTTTTCTAAGAACACTCTCATTTTGCCATTAATAAAACCAACCTCTGGAACTCCAGCCCAGGTGACCTGATCCTTGTGCAGACTCCCACTGGTTCCACACCAGCTCCATCTCCCAGGCACTCCTGAGTCCTTCACTCATCCTTTCATCTGATAATAACAACTGTGCTCCAGTTAATGACTCGGTTTCTGACATTTCCCCTGAAATTAGCTACTTGGCTCCCACAGAGTTGCTGCTGCTGCTCCACAAAAAGCAGCAGTCACTTTCTAGGGGAAGTTTTGTGGCAGATGTTGGAGTTGGCAGGTCTTGAACCATCATTTTCTCTCATGGCCCTGCCCTGTGATCCTCTGCAAACACCCTCCTTGTTCCCCCCAAGTGTTAGCTAAGAAAAACCAAAGCATTCTCAGCTCAAGCACTTGCCTCCATTCACTTGGCTCTTAACACCAGTTGGGGGAAGAGTTGCTGGGATCTTCATCTCAAATAAAGAGTCCTGTTTAAACACTCCTGGCTTTTTCCAACAGAATTTCTCCTCCAAGCAGGGTTTAAACGCCGACTGTCTCTCTGATAACGCGTTTTCCAGGGAAGCCATCAATGAGCTGACTCTGGAGGGAGCCCACAGTCCGTTAAGCACAGACTCTTTAGGTAAATGAAGAGACATTGAGGTTTTCTTGTACCATATTTGCTGTTTTTCACACTTCCCACCTATCTGCCTCTATTACACAGCAGAGAAAGTACAGCTGGGTCTCCTTCAGCTTCGCTGCTCAGTTTTTGTGTAAATAACCTTTTTGCAGAGCAGCCACTTGCGTGAAATCCCATCTTCTGCTCTTCTCAAAAAGGGCTTTTCCCTGCTGCTGCCTCAGCTCTCGAGCCCACAGTCACCTGGGTCAGCTCTCCTGGCTTTAATGCTTTAAGAATATAAACCTGATTGATATTTTATACCTCTTTCAAATGCTTTACCTTGTGATTGCTTCTGATTAACGAAGCTGGTAGAGGGAGATGTTTTAGCCTGTTAACACAGGAAGGATTTCCAGATCCTCTCTAACAAGAGGTCCTCAGCCAAAATTGTTTGTCACTGTTCTAAGATAACTGTCTGATTTTTTCTTTGTTCAGAGATGAATACAAGTATTGGCTCTGAGCTGGAGGACCTGGATGACTCTGTGCAAGAAAAGACAGACAGTGATTCAGACACGATCGTAGGGACCCAACCCAGATGTCATTTCAGTCGCCAACCTGTCAAATATATTAGAACACAGGTGAAAACGAAGCCAGTCATTCCCAAATCTTCCAATCTGCCCTTGAGGACTGCCACCACGTTAGCTAATGAAGCAGCAGAGTCTGGTGCAGAAGACAACCCCACTGACAGCAGCTCCACGACCACGAACATCCTGGAGGAGAGCACGAGGAGCAGGAACAGCTCAACAGACACGAACACACTGAAGCAGCGCTCGGGAGGGAGACAACAGCTCAAACATTTTGAGATGACGCAAGAAACCGCCAGGATTGTCTCCAAGTTTAAAGTCAGTGACACGTCTGAGCCTTGTCTGGAGAGTGTGGGATCTCCTGAGAAAGCAGAGGACCTCAACCCAGGGACATACCTATAGAAAAAAAACCCTAAAGGTACCAGATAATAGGAATGGAAAGGGAGAGAGGATTGAGATCCCTTTTTTTGAACAAAGCGGGGAGAACAACACCCTATTTGTATTTACCACGCAGGCTGGAGAAAAGGCATCTGCTGTGAGCTGCCTGGCAGACTTTCAGCTAACCCAGGATTTGGTTTTTAGTCCTTAACAAACCCATTTCAGTGATAAGAAGCAAGGCAAATGGCTCTGTCTCTCTCTCTCTCTGGAACATGCCCTGCTCGGCACGAAGGACAATGTGAAAAGGACAGGAAACACAGATGGCCTGGCTAGAAAGATGTAGACTTCTTATGGCCTTTGCAAGAATGACTTGGTTAAGGGAATAATTTTAAGGGAATATCCTTCTTAGAAGGAGCAAAAGCCTTCTTGTTGCTTTGTATCAAAGGAAGGTGTGGAAATGAGCACTGATGTGTTTTTTTTCCACTAGAAATATGCCTAAAAAGCTCAAGGTTTTAGGAAGTTAGTAAAACATCACCTCAAACGATCAGAATTCTACAAACAAAAGTAGAATATACTTTCATTTGTAATTAAAAGCTTGAATGTTATGGGCCAGAATGGCTCTGTCTCTCTCTCTCTCTGGAACATGCCCTGCTCAGCACGAAGGACAATGTGAAAAGGACAGGAAACACAGATGGCCTGGCTAGAAAGATGTAGCCAGGAAGGAGTCAACTGAAATGTTGGGTATTGGACAGAAATTGTTCCCAAATGGTTGTTTTCTGGCAGCTGCAACAAGCCCTGATCTTTGTCATTTTTATTTCACAGTATTTTTTGAGTGTAACTCACTTTTGGAGTGTCACAGGACAGGGTACATGGGCACAGCTCATGTATTCTGGATCATTCTGCTTCCATTGCTGGAGCTTCCATTTGTTAGTCAGCACAAAGCCAAATGACACTCGCTCTGCTCTGAGCCAGACCTCATTTCTCCAAAAAACCATGAAGCCTGTTTCCTTCAAAGCACATCGAGCTTCTGCAATAACTTCCATGTGAAGCACTGAAGGCAGCAAAGCCCTGAACCCTCAGCAGATAAAGTTTTCTTGGCTCTAAGACAAGGTTGCTCTGATTTGCTGGGTGTCCATCTCACCTGTGCATGAGTGACCCCAATGGGGTTTTTTTCTGCCTCACCTGCAGTGGATTTGCTGTCCACCAGATTTGAACACGAGGACGTGGAGAGCTCTATCCTACAGTGCCATCTCGTGACACATGTGTGGGGAAGACAGGCTGCTCACTCCGGGGATAGCTTTGGATTACAGGACAGGTAGTGTCACAGATTTCCTTGGCATTGGGTTGTGTGTACAGCATAAAATTCAGACAACAGTGTAAAAAAACCTCCTGCACTAGGGCAGATGTCAGTGCAAAGACACTAGGAGACACACAAACACACCAGAGCTAAATGCTGAAAGAAAACATTCCACTTTCCCCCAAACAGCTCAAGAAATTCAACAATCTCCTTTATAAATTTAATTTCCCCCCCCACCATCGACAGACTGTTAAGAAACAGGAGCAAAAGGTGAAGTTGTAAAAGAAATGCCAAGGATTTAGAACTAGAGTTTGTACAGTTCAGGCTGAAGAGAGTTTCTATCTCTGGAGCAAATGTATATTTGTGAATATCGTGCTTTGAATTCTTGAATACTAAATTATCTCTTACTGCTGTAATAAATGAGTGCTTTATTAGAAGCTTATTCTGTATTTCTTCGATGGGAACGGGGAAGCCTGAAGTAAACACTTATTGGACTGTTATTAGCAGTGCTGAACACACTCAGGTCACTATCAAACGAGAACTGATAATCTGAGGAAGCAGCAGAACTAGAATGATAAAGAAACCTGTTGAAAAACCCCTCTATTTTCCTTTTTCTGCTGCACATTTAAATAAGAGATTCCTTCAACGCAGGAGAAGCTTTTGGGGCTTGTACAACTCCTGCCACCCACCTCTGCCTTCTGCTTTTCCTTCCAGCAGTTCCAATACCTCCAGAAATGCTATGAGAGAAAACACACTCTCTCTTACCTCAGAATTCCTGCTTACTTGCTGCTTTCCACAGAGCTGGTAATTTGTGGAGGGCTGGAGCTGCCAAAGGAATGTTTCCAGCCAGGGCTGCACGGCTGCCAGGTCTCACTCAT
>NW_010318523.1:23608-26594 GCF_000700745.2 Antrostomus carolinensis | reverse complement strand
GGATGGAGGGTTTGAAACATCCCTCCTCCTGCTCGGGATGGGGATTTTCTGTCATCCAGCCGCAGTGAACATGGTTTGGTTTGGAAAGCAAGATGCTGAATTTAAAAAGAAACTTGGCAGGGAGGGAAATATTGTTTCCTCAATTCCTCCCACCTCCTTGAGGCTGTATCTTCAGTTCAAAGGAACAGCCTCAGCTACACTTAGGTACAGCAAGGGACAAAGCAAGTCCTGGGAAGGACTAAAAAGGAACAACCTCCTTTCCCCCAATTTAAAGCTCTTAAAAATATTGTATTTTTATAGCAGCACCTTATGTAGGCAGCTGTCTGACCCTGCAACTCACAGCAACACCACAGAGGATGGCAGCAGCGAGACACAAAACCATAACAACCCTCTCAAGAAACCTTTTATCAGCCAAACAACCAATTTCTTTCTTTAAGCTTCTAGTTTTGGGGGTTTTTTTAAAGAAACCTTTTATCAGCCAAACAACCAATTTATTTCTTTAAGCTTCTATTTTGTTTTAATTTTAATCAGCCAATGTGAGTTCAGAGCTCAATACAAGCAACTCACCTCAGCCAGTCAAAGTGCTTCTGAGCTTCAGTCCCTCCTCATGTCCTTCATTAAATTAAGGAGCTCCAGGTCTTCACAAACAAGGATCTCAGCAGGGCTGCACGTGCTGGACTCTGAATTAAATCAGGGAAATTCAAGCACCTGAAAATTGTAATCATGGACCAAGGCATTCCTTTTTCTCAGAGAAGCCAGAGTTTGGCATTTGCTAATCACTGAGTGTTTAATTGAAACCAGGCTACTGGCAAAATCTGCCCCAAACTTCCTGCTCAGGAGCTCTTTAGTTTACCTTTATCCTACTAAAAAAAATTAATAATAATCAAAGCAAATAGATCTGCAGGTATCAGGAGTCTCAAGGGGAAAACTCTCCAGGTTTTTACCAGCAGAGACTGCTGAGGGATTAATTTTACACCTTTATGGTTCTCTAATAAAGCCCAGAGGAGCAAAGCAAAAGGCATGGGACATTATTTTTAAGGAGTTCAAAACTTTGGTCCAGTTCTTGATCCCCATTTTTCTTCTTTTATTTTTTTTTCCCCTTCTCATTTTAATTTTTGTCCTGTGCTGTTGTTTGTTATTATTATATAATTAGAGAAGTTAAAATAGAGATTAAAACACACCTGTCAGGTATTCCTTAAAATTATCCATAGAAAGAGAGTCTTAAAAAACCCAAAAAGACAGTTCAGGCCCATTATTACCTGGAAATTGGTTTCATTCACAGGTGTTTCCTCTTGAACCATTCACACTTCATCCTTCTCCTCTGACCCAGCATCCCTAAAATATAAAGAAAGGGATGAGTTTTGTTTAGAGCTTGGGGTTTTGGTGGAGGAACATGGGAGTTCAGGGGTTTTTCTGGCACAGGCTTTTTCTAGGAGCTTTTATGCTTTGCAGAATCCATCCTTTAAAGGTAAGAAGTACTTAATTGTTAGGCTGAACCTCTCAAAATGTGATAAAGTAGTTTGGTAAAACTAATCTTAATAGTAGATGATATTTTGAGAGGCTGGTTTAGAGATTGGAACCCTTTTCTAAATCATCTGCTGGCTGCTTTGAGAAGAGGCACTGGGACAAATCTTGGTGGTCTCTGTGTAGTTTGCACACACATCTTTAGAGAGTAAGTTGAGTGAATGTTTGTAAGGATAACTTGTTGCTGAGTTTTTATGTGAGCAGGTAGGAAAGGCCTTTCCCTGAGTCAGGAAGATGCCAGTGTAAGAAGCTACTTATAAAATGGCACAACCTCTTTCTTCCTGTGGCTAGCTTGGGTGCAGCTCAGGCTCGTATTTGGGTGGGAGGTTTCATTCCTGAGGAGTGAGCAGTGTTCACATTATCCTTGTGCAGGGTGCTGCTTTCCTCACTTAACCACTAAAGATCAGCACAAGCCATTCTGCCCTGTCCTGATATTCTAACACTTACCAGGAGGGACCCAATTTATTTTTATCCCTCCTTCTAAGCTGTTGTTTTGCACTGTAGTGGGTGGTTTAGCAGCAGAAGTGGATGTGTATGTTGTTGTTTAGTGGTAAATGAAATTATTCCTATTTATACCTTGGATGTTAATGCACCTGGAATACTGCAATATATAAAATAAGTCAGTATTGTTTCATTCTTGTTTTATTTTCCTTTGAAAGTGCTCTTCCACCCATCAATTAGCAGATGGGATGAGGCAGAGTGCTGGGGAGATGAGGTAGTGAAAAGTGAGCTCTTCAGTATGTCTTGCTGGGAGCCCATGCTGCTGCAGACAAACAGCTTTTGTTTTCCTCTCTGCCCCAGTATGTTTTTTGTAATATTTTTGGTGTGAATGTACAGGGTAATGGTACCTCTAACATAAAGAAAATAGGAGAGCAACTCAACCAGGAGTACGAATTTCTGAGCAGCCAAAACTCCTCCATCTGAAACTCAGAAAACACCTTGCCTGGGGGGATTTTTTTTTGTTAAAGATCCTGAGTTGTGCTCCCATCCTTTCATGTGGATCCCAGGGCAGGTGGGTCTGTGGGTGTCATCCACCTTGGGGCAATTCAGTGCAAAGGAAAGTCTGGCATGAATTAAATCAAATACACGTGGTCTGCCCATGGAGACCTGCAGCTTGTGGCTGGAATCCTCTCAGAGCTCTCATCTCTCATTTATTTTTAAAAAAAAAGTTGTGTGGAGATGTAATTCAAGCTTTAGTTAGACAGCAAGTTTCAGATCCTTGGCACCCAGGGCCCTGGAGATGGTCAGTTTAATAGGGATTTTATAAATGAATTTCAAGGGAATTGTATTTTTCAGTATAACTTGAATAAATGAACCCCTGGAGATGGTCAGTTTAATAGGGATTTTAGAAATGAATTTCAAGGGGATTGTATTTTTCAGTATAACTTTAATAAATGAACATGTAGGCTTCTTATGGGCTTTGCAAGAATGACTTGGTTAAGGGAATAATTTTAAGGGAATA
>NW_010318523.1:3583-23542 GCF_000700745.2 Antrostomus carolinensis | reverse complement strand
CAAATGATCAGAATTCTACAAACAAAAGTAAAAAATACTTTCATTTGTAATTAAAAGCTTGAATGTTATGGACCAGAATAATAATAATAATTCCAGTTACCCCATGTTTACCGATACACAAAGAGGGTTCAGGCTTCTGGTGGTGAAAGGAACAACAACCAAATGGCTTTGGCTGCTGAGCAGGGAGGTGGTGGCTGCTTAGGAAAGACCTTGTGTTAGGCCAGGGCTGCAGGATCGAGGCAGAACAGGAGAGGTTTGCCATGAAATGGCAAAAAAAAAAAAATGCTGGCTTGAAATGTGTTCTCAGGGGTTGGTGGGGGAAAGGTCTGGAAGGGAAGGGTTGTGCTGAACAGAATTTTAGCTTGTTGAAAGTGGGGGTGTTGTGATTTCCTTTCCCCTCTTACCCCATGATCTCACTTTTGTGGGAGCTGATTCTTGAGAGGAAAAAAAATGCCAGGCTCACTAAGGTGATTCAGTCCATTGATGAAGCAGTTGTGGGCATAATGAAGCACCTCTGGGCTGAGCTGAAATCTTCACCTAAGTGGGTAAAAAGCCATCTTGTTGAGAATTCTGCTTGAGCAAGAACACCCCAAAGGCTTAAATCTCTGGAGTCACACTTCTTTGAAGGAATAAAAATTACCTTCTCCTCTTCAGGGAGAGGAGCTGCGTGTCAGTCCTCAATACTCTGGTTCAAGATCAAGCTGCAGTTGTGCTGCATCTGCTTCTTCTGTAGCTGGAGGCTTTTCTGAATTGGTTTTGGGTTTTTGTGTTGGTTTTTTTTTCTCTCTAGACTTAAGCAGAAAGGCATGTTAAATGCTTTTTATGACTCTCCAGCTATAAACTGCAGGCATCTGACATTAAACCAAATGGAGACGCAGGGGAAGTGGGTTTTAGGAAATAATCCCTATAAAAGCAAAAGCTGAGGCATGTGGAGCTGGAGTGACTGCAAAGTTCCTTGACTTTCCAGCCAGTGCCAAGGAAACAAGGAGACTTCATCTCGCTGGGTACCAGCCAAGATCCAGAGGAGTTCAGAGCGAGGCAGCGTGCAGCCTGCTTGCAGAGGGAGCCTGAGCCCAAGGCTGCCTGCATGTGGTTCCACAGGAAGGGAATTTCCACTCAAGTTTTGTTTTTTATTTACACTAGTGCAAAGTGTGCCAGATGAAATGATGATCTTTTGGGTGAAGATGAGGCTGAGTCCTGCTGCATAAACACAGCATCCCGACTTGATTTTAACCTTGCTGTTGGCTTCTCATAATAATAATAATAATAATAATAAATAAAGTGACATCATTCAGGGGGCCAAGCTCTTCTTTTTTTTTTTCTCTCTGAACTGCTGCTTCTGCCTTCGGTATCGCTGGTCTCTGTGTAGGATAATCTCCTCCTTCCTGTGTGAATTAGGAGGAGCAGCAGCAGCAGAGGGGCCCCTAGACCATCCCGACTCCAAACAAAACACCAGTGCAAATAACCCTCTCTTCCCTCCCCTAACCCTGTTTTCTCTTCACTGCTACAGAACAAATGTTTTCCTCTTGGAGAGGGTTGGAATAACCAGTCCCTGTGCAGAAGGGAAGTTAGGCCACCAAAAAGCCATTTCCAGGATAGTTACCTGGGGAAGGTAAGAGTGTTGTTTTACCAGGACCCGGATCCATTTCATGTCCCAGCCTTTCATTCTCAGCTGGTTTTTTTTCCATCTTGCACAAAGTGATGAGATCCAATGTTCTGTTTTCCTTCAGTTTTTGCTTCCTCGCTTCAATTTAAGGTGTTGTGGACAATATGGACACAATATTTGAGGACAATACCTTTGAATCAAGGTATTTCCAAAGGCAGCCAAAGTAAAACCTCAGAAAGGTGAAAGGGGGAGAGGAATTTTCCAGGTTCTTTTCGATTTGTTCTGCAGCAATTGATTGTAAATGGTTGCTGGCTTGCTGGAGGGGAAAAGAGAATTCCTGTAGTAGGCAAGGCTGCAGTGGGCACAGGGTTTTCTGGATTTCTTCCCCATTTCTTTGTTGAAAAGTGTTCTTTGATGCTGTAGGCTCACAAACAAGAGCTCTGCTCCACCTCGGAGCTGGCTGCGTTTCAGCAGCAGTGGGTGTTATGAAATTCCTGCATTTTTAATACTGATGTATATGCTGCTTTCTATCAAAAAAAAAAGATCTGGCTGTTGGCTGAAGTTGTTAAGAGCTGTGTTGTCGTTTTTTTGTTGTACTAGAGGGAGTGTTCTCCTCACTGAGGGGTTTGGGAATCTCTGGGCCAGTTGAGACTTGGGAAGTATTAATTTGAGCAACTGGTTCTCTGTGGAGATCTGCTGGGGAGGAGATGATGACATGATTCCTTGCAGAAGGTTTTTAACATTCCTGGGATTCCAGGAGAGGGGTCCTCAGAAAAAAAACAACCCAAAAAACCTCTTCAGATTGTCATCCACAGTCACAGCTATGAGGCTTAAAGAAAAATATTGGCTTTAGGCTTGTTTGAAAATGCCAAATCTATTAAAACAATTAACTTGACTTAGAAAAATAGAAGTGGAATAAAGAGGAGGTGAATATCTGTTGTCTTTGGAAATGTTTCTCTGCTGGGCACCAGAATGTGATCAGATCTGGTGGCTGCATCAGGATCAGGTTCCTCAATGACTTTCCTGCTTGGAGGGGGGAACAAAGCTGCACAACATCCTGAACTGGTGGAAATGGGGGAAAAAGGTCACAGATTGAAGGGGAAAGGGGGAGGCAGAGGGTCTGGGTGTGATGGGTATTTGGTCTCCTTGGTCTTGATGGTGTTCAGCATCCGATACTCAATCCCAGAAGTCTCATTGTTGGTTGTTGGAAGATATCTGAGCTTTAAGAAATCACAATACAGCTGCAAAAGCTGATGTGAGGTTTTCAGGTGTGATGGGTTTTTAGTTTTACAAGTAGTACCTTGAAAATGTGTGTTGGGCTCAAACTCATGCGTAGTTCTGATAGTTTAGTATGTCTAGAGATGAATTAAATGGCTCTTGGTTCTTTCCAATATTCCCCCAAACGTGAAAACAAACAGACTCACAAACTTTTGTTATGCAGAGAAGTGAAGTTAAGGGGTTTTTTTCCAGACAAAGGGCCTAGAAAAATTGCTGTTATTAAGGTGAGGACTTACTGGAAACACTCTCTCACCTCCATATGCAAGCAGATGCTGTCTGCAAGAGGATTTCATGATTCCTGGAGGATTTCATGATCCCTGGCCTGATCCAGTTTGACATTTCTTGTATCCCCCCCCCCTCCGCTTTATCCTGATTCTGAGGTGTGTGTGGAATGAGTTGCAAAAGTTCTTCTGACCCTTTGTCAGCACTGGGTGCTCCCAACTGGCTGGGTCTGTCTGACGTGGTGTGGTGCTGAGCTATTGTGATGGACTGTTGACACTTCAGTTGAAACCAGTTACACTGGGCTGTTTTCCTGCTCTCTCTGGGTGTTTCTTTATGAAACTGTCACTTCTAAAACACTTGCCAAAAGTGCCAGTTTGAAACCTGAAAGGAATGGGTAAATCAGAAGTATTTTTAGACTGTTGCCATCCCCAAATGACCAGCTGCAGTGTTGTCTTTGGTCTTAAATTAATAATGTAATTAAAAAGGATAACGAAGCCTCATGGGAAGGTGGAGGATCTGCCCTGGGTCACTTCAGGAAGATGCTTCAGATCTGAAATAACTTCTTGTAACTATATTATTGCTGTGAATCTTGTCTAGTTGCAGTAAAGACTTTCTGTGCTAGGACTGGATTTCTTGGTTGTTCTTTGCTGTGAGAAAGGAAGTTTGCTAAAATACAGATAACACTCTTTTTTCTTCTTTTTCTCAAGACTCGGGGATATCCCTTAGTGCAGCTCTGCTAAAATCTTGTGAAAGGTCCCTGTGGTTTGGTTTGTGGCATCAGCAGTCTGAAGGAGCAAGTGGTGGCAACGATGGGTTCTTGGGAAGGTTTTTGTAGCTCTTGGGAGTTTTCTGGCACAATTTTGCCCTTTGGAGGCTGTAGGATGTAGGGGTAGAACTTAAAGAGCCTGGTGGAATTTGTTTTGTTTTTTTGGGGGAGGTTTTTTGGGGTGGGGGTTTTTGGGGGTGGTTTTTTTTTGGGTTTTGGGGTTTTTTTTTGGTGCTCCTCTACTATCTCAGCCTGTCCTATTCATCCATCTTTTCTTCTCCCCCGTGTCACTACTGCTCTGTTTCCATTTATTGCCTGCCCTGCTCTGTTAATGTGTCCTGGGATCTTTAGCCTCTATCTCTTTCCCCTTTGTGTCAGGTTCTCTTTGTAAATCTCCTGCCTATTTTACATGACATTTACTCTGCCAAACCCTCCGGTGGATCTGACTGGCAGCAGATTAAGGGTTGTGTTTGGTGATAACATTGTTCCTTGAGGAACAGATGATGGTAGGAGGAGGGTGGGAGAATTAGGGGATTGGAGTGGAATGGGAGTTGTTGGGGCCTTTGCAAGAGTGTAAATCAAAATGAATGGATGCTGCAAACTTGGTGATTTTATTTTTCATTCATTAATTTATAGAGCTATGACTTGTTGGCACTGAGCCTGCTGGGTTTTGTGCAGTAATTAGCAGGTTAAATAATCTCTGATGTCTCAAGGACTAGTTAGACTGACATGTCAGAAATGTGAGCTCTTTTCTAGCAGGGACACAGACTTTTAGCAAGCTCTACAGCAAGACAATCCTTTCCAGTCTTGTGCCTCAGTTTCCCTTGTGTCTCAGGATGTTTTCTCCCTGCTTTTTTTTTTTTTTTTTACCCATTTCAAGGTTTCTTGTGTTGCACCAGACAAGTGTGGCTGGTGGAGTGGATTTGGGGGGCTGGATCCTGACCTGACAGTCTGTTTGAGATGTGGGTGTTGTAGTTGTAAGCTAAGAAAACAGCTTTGTGGTGCCAAGGTAAGACAGCTCCTATGTGATGGGATCTCACTTGGTCATTTGGAGGAAGATCTGCTCTCCTGCAGTGTGGGGTGAAGGTTCTGGGGCAGCAGGTGAACCCCTCACCATGGGGTTGAAACGGTGTGGTGGGAACATTGGGATCAGAGGGTGCCAGTTCCCAGAGAGCAACACCTCACTGGCAGGAATGGTTTAGGAGGGTGATGCTGGCAGATCAGAGATAACATGTTCCAGTCAGAACCGGAGCTGTTTGGAAAAGTGGCTTTGGGCCTCCATGTAGACAGCAAAGACTCGGGTTACAGCTCCTTAGGTCTCCTGGAAGGACCCGCCTAGGGGAGGACCCAAGGAGGGACGGGCTCATTGGAGCTCTTGCAAACTTGCCTCCCAGGAGCCAGTGTTTTAGAGCTGCCCGTGATGGACTCCGGGGCTGTAATGTTTGGCTGAAACTTTCCTGGGAGGCACTTGGCTGTTTTGTTTGGGTTTTTTTTTTTAAATTTTTATTTTTATTTTCCTTGCTTGGAAAGCACCTCTGCCCTCCAGAGATGGAGATCTCCTTGCTGCACAGCTGCCCTGGTTTCCTTTGGTGGGGAGACCAATGCTAAATGTCAAGGTTTGGATGCGGTGGTTCTGTTTTCAGGTAAGAACTTTATTCTTTGGAGTAAAAGCTTCGTGATAGTACAAACTTGTCCTGTTTAGGGCTTAAAAATAGAGCAGTGGTTTAGTTGTTTGCAGTGGACATGGGTAAAACAGGTTGGTTTGAGCCTTTATAGATCCCATTGTTCTGTCTTGATTGTGGTTATTAGTGGGATTATAAATCCAGCCATTCATCTCTTTCACCTCCACACTACACTGGCTGCGGGGTTTGTTCACCAGTGTTGAATGTCTTCCCAAATCTTCAAGGAGCTGACGAGCATTTTCCACTTTGGCAAGCAAGAGGAAATGGAGAAGGGAGGACACTTACACCTTTACTTGCTGTGTGTAAAAAGGATTTTGACCTTCCCGTGAACCTGGGGCAGTAATTAACTGATTAAGGAGGGAGATGGTGATTGATTATGAGGAGAAAAAACTTTCCTGCATTCATTTTTTTTTTTTGTGGTGGTTCCTACCAAAACTGCAAACTGTTCTCGGGTTTTATGGGGGGAGAGACTTGAGCAGAGTTTGAAGTAGTGTGATTAGAGTCTGTGTTTGCTTATTGCTCAAGGAAAGGAGCCCTTGGATTGTTGCAGCACGGAACTAGAGTCTTGTTTTACCAAGTAAACAATGCTGGTAAAGGGGGAAAAAACCATCTTGTAAGATCCTGCTGAGGAGTGTAAGGCCATGGAAAGGGGGTTGCTTGGACACTGAACAATAGATTCATCCAGCTCCTTTGTGCATCATGGCACCAGCCTGACTTTCTCTCTGCTTGCTGCTGTGGGTGTTTTCTCTTCCTCCTCCCTCCAGCACTGCCTGTTAAATTTTGATTTGTGGGATTGTCTGCCCTTGATGCCAAACTCCAAGGTCATTTTTTCTAATTGCAGGGTAGCAGTGAAGTGGCACATGAGCTCTTAGGACCAGTCACAAGTATTTAAACCTGTCAGTCCCTCCTGAACCCCGCCCCAGCTCATGGTATCACACTGATTTACTTTGTCACCATATTTTGGAAGGGATTTTGCAACTCTCCAAACTTTTTCCTGAGTTTTAACCGGGTTTTCCCTAAAGAAACATTTCAGATTTTATTCAGTAGGATTAATGCTGAGGGGTTGTTTCTCTAGATTTGAGTATGACACGTGCAGAACACAGCTCCTTTGTGAGTTTACACAGCTCCCCCAGTAAACATGCCATGGAACCAATACTTATATGATACTTGGGGGGAAAAAAAAGTTCACAATTTGTCAGGACGAAGTTTATGGGGCCTCATAGCTATGAAATCTTGAATATTGGCAACAAAATAAGATTAGTCTTTGTAATTTAGTGGGTTTTTTTAAATCTAGTCTTTCCTGGATTTAATTTGACCTGGTGTCAGCTCAAAAATGACAAAGAATAAGACCTGGATCCATCAACACGTTATTTCACTGGGGTATTTTAATGTTTCTTTAAAATTAGAAGTGTAGTGTGAGCTGTCTTGGTGTCACATAGTGCACAAGCAAGTTTCTGTTCCATTGTGATCTTTGTTGCATCAGATAAATTTAATTAAAAAAAAAAAAACCAACCAAATTTTAATAAAGTTTTATAATTGTGAGGGGAACTACATGCTGCTTCCTTAGTGAAAATGTGAATGGGGTTAAAGAGCATTTGAAACCTGCTTGTTGATGTGGCTGGAGAGTGTGTGGGGTGCTCCAAACTGATACCACTTGAGTTTTTTCTCCTTCTCTCCTTTCTTCCCTGGGCATTCACATGTGTAATGTTAAAAAAAGGTGAAATGAATGTAACCTAAATCCAGCAGCCATTTCCTTTTTGATTTGGGATTCAAACTTTCAATAATGTTTAGAGGAAATTCTTCTGCAAAAATACTGGCCTAGCCTTGGATTTGGTGCCTCCCCCAGATATACCCAATGCTGGTGGTCACCTACCTGCCTGTGATTCACAGTGGTTGTGTTCATCCTGGTTTTTAGACCTTCCTCCTTTCCTTGTTCATCCATCACTTTCTGCTGTTCAACACAAAATACCTGCCAGGTCACCACACAGCATCTCTGCAGAACCCACTTGGTTACTTTCATCCTCTCACACAACTCCTTGAACAGCTTCTAGAGATCTACAAACATCCCATGACCTGAAAAGAGAGGAGAGATGGATTTACTACATAGTACCAACCCATGACTCCATCTCCTGGGGCAGGTTGATTTCTTTTCTGCCTCCTTTTCCTTTTTATTTTCTTTTTTCCCCCCACTAATATTTATAAAAATAATATTTTGCTACTCAGCAGATTTTACAACTCAACTTATTCACTTTATATCTTTCTTGCCTCTTGATAAAGACAGCCATGTGCTGAAACAGGCTGATGCAGAACCCATTAGGCAGCAGAGATCAAAAGTTCAGCTGCAGATACAATAGGGTTTCCTGGCTCAACCATCTTGTTTGCACAGGTAGAGGTGGGTGTGGTGCAGGTGATAATAAGCTTTGCTGCTGATCTCACCTCCTTGTTGCTAGCAGCAGCCTTTGCTGTTATGCTCAGAGCTCCTGCTTGAAGTGTCCTTGGAAAACAAGAGCAGTCCTGGAAAAACTCTGCTACCTAGAGAGTAGAGGAACATGCAGTTAATGAGGGCTCCTGAGCTGTGTTTTGGTTTCAGGGGTGATCAAAGGGAATTTGGAGTCAGGCACTTGAGGTTTTCTCCCTGTTTGAAGAGGAGAGTGTTCTTACTGTGTGGTCTGTATTAAACTTTCTCTAAAATGAGGATGATGGTTGAGCTCATGAGAGGACAGGGAGAAGAACCAGTGACTTCATGTGCAGAACACACTGGGGGGGAAAAGGGAAAAACTCTGTCATTTATTCAGCACCTCAATGCTGCAAGGAAGGAAGGAAGGAGGTTCCAAACTGGGTTGGCTCATCCCAGCAGGGACTGCAGCCAGCCCTGACTGGAGATTTCCAAGCTCCTGGTTAAGGAAGGAACATGAACATCTGCTGTGGGGTGTAATGATTGAGCTGCTGCTTATCCCTTGGGTTTGTTTATCGTGCTGGGGTGGTTTTTTTTTTATCATTTTTTATTTTTTTTAATGGATAAGTTACACCAGTGTCAGTGACAAAGTTTAAATTCTGACCCTGTAAAGTAAAACAGCTTTTAATTTAACCTGCTGCTTTGTGTTTGGCTGTCCACAGGACAGGAAGTTAGATGACCAGAAGTAGATGGACTTTGAAAATTAAGTCTTTACGATCCAGATAAATGACTTGTCTGATGTTCCCAGCAATGACCAGTGTGTCATGTGAAAAAGTCCTTCTTGAGACTTAAACCATCTTTTCCCTTCAAGTTTTTTTCCACTGAATTCAAGGAGTTTTGAATTGCAACCTTATTCCAAACCTGGAAGAAGGGAATTGCTTTCCTTGTTGCACTGGTGACTTCCTAGGTGGTTATTTTGAAGCTGAGAACTCTGGCTGCTGTCCAACAGATTGTTGTGTAGCTTCTAAAACTGCTGCAGAGGCTTCCAGATGATCCAGCTCTTCCAGAGATCCAGCCTCATGGTTCTATGTGCTGACTTGTTGCTGACTTCTCGCTACCTTTTACTTTTCAGTGCTGAGGAGTTTAGTTTCTGCCCAGCTTTGTGTTTTTTTAGCAAAGTTTGGGAAGTAATCACCTGGATGACTTCAGGATTGGCAAGCACAGAGCAATGTTTGGAAGGAGCTGAGCATTAGTTTAGCCTTGAAGCAATAAAACTATGTAGGAAAGATGAGAGATGTGAGCTCACTGAAGCAGAAGCAGAAGTCCTGGGGACTCTGCAACAGCTGCAGAGGCTCAGTGTCTTCACCAGAGTGTTGTTTAGTGATTGACTGATGATAAACCCTCTCTGCTGCTGTTTTGTTTTTACATTTCTGAAGTAAGACATCTGGGACAACAAAAATAGTTTTGTCTGTCATCCCCATGAAACTGCGTGGGCCAGACTGGGAGAATCTCTTATCAGATCTGGCAAACCTTATCTCCTCCCATGAAAAACCTCATCATCTCCTCCTGTGAACGTTCAAGGTTTTGTTGCATCCTCAACACGGGCTTTGAGGACAGATGAGGACTCAGCTTGTGAGATGTGTAGCTCTGCCTTGAGCACAGCAGCAGTTTTCTGTTGCTCGTGTGGTTGTTTCTGTGTGTTTGAAGCTCCTCCTCATCTCCATCTGCTTCATGGAGATCTCCTCAGCTTCTAATAGTTGTGTTTGTGTGTGTGTGGGCACAAGAAGCTAACGATGCTCTCGTCCCTCTTTAGGACAGCAGCGATGAAGCACTGTTTTTACAATGAGACCGTGGGTTTCTTCTACAACAACAGCCGCAAAGAGTTGACCACGTATTGGAGGACGAAAGATGTCCTGGTGGTTGCCCTGGGTTTGACAGTGAGTGTCATTGTGCTCCTGACCAACCTGTTGGTCATCACCGCCATCATCATCAACCGGCGTTTTCATTACCCCATCTACTACCTGCTGGGGAATTTGGCAGCCGCCGACCTCTTCGCCGGCATCGCGTACATGTTCCTCATGTTCCACACGGGGCCCAGGACAGCAGAGCTTTCCCTGAAGACTTGGTTCATCCGACAGAGTCTTCTGGATACCAGTTTGACAGCTTCTGTGGTGAACCTGTTGGCGATCGCTGTCGAAAGGCACCAGACTGTTTTCACGATGCAGTTACACAGCAAAATGTCCAACCAGCGTGTGATGATCCTCATCTTCTGTATCTGGGTGACAGCTCTGCTCCTGGGGCTCATCCCATCCTATGGCTGGCACTGCCTCTGTGCCTTGGAGAAGTGTTCCAGCATGGCACCACTCTACAGCAGGAGCTACCTGACCTTCTGGGCTATCTCCAACCTGGTCATCTTCCTGATCATGGTGGTTGTGTACACACACATCTTCATTTATGTCAAAAGGAAGATGACACGGATGTCCAAGCACACTAGCTTCCACCCTCGCTACAAGGAGACCATGATCAGCCTCGTTAAGACGGTCACTATTATTCTAAGTAAGTTCATTTGCTGTAGTCAAGTCTAAATGATGCTTTGATCCTCCATCCTGGGTTGTGTGGGGTTGGTGAGGTGATCATGGTTTGGACAACAGGGAGGATTGGGAAGTTGATGTTCTACTTCCTTCTGAAGAAGATACCAGGGTGATGGTCTGGTTTGTCTGCTGAGGAACTCAATGGTTTCAGGACTCTGCATGAATTCTGTGTGAGTTGTCACAGGAGCAACCTGGTAGACAGAGGGGAGGACAAGCTTCAGAACTGCTTCCCTTCTGACACAGCTGCTCCTCTGGTTAGCAGAGACAAGAGGAACTGTTGTAGAGAGACAGAAGGTCTAATAACTCCCTGAAAGGAGGGTGGAGAGAGGTGGGGGTGGGTCTGTTCAACCAAGGAACAAGGGACAGGACAAGAGGAAATGGGCTCCAGTTGTGGCCAGGGCAGGTGAGATGGGATGTGAGGGAGAATTTCTTTGCTGAAAGGGTTCTGAGGCATTGGAAGGGGTTGCCCAGGGCAGTGGGGGAGTCCCCATCCCTGGAGATGTTCAAAAACCATGTAGACCTGACACTTGAGGACATGGTTTAGTGGGACATGGTGGTGTTGGGTTGATGGTTGGACTTGATGATCTTGGAGATCTTTTCCAACCTTCCCATCCCTGGAGGGATTGAAGAGTCGTGTAGACACAGTGCTGAGGGACATGGTTGACTTATCAGTGTTGGTTTCATGGTTGGACTCAATGATCTTCAAGATCTTTTCCAATCCAGGTGATTCTGGGATTCTGTGATGTGGCTGCTGTAAGTGCAGGTGCTTTGGGCACAGCAGCAGCTCTTTTATGTGCTCAACCCAAATGTGCTTCCTCCACAGAAGAGGAGTGTGGAGTTAGGAGCTATAATCAGGCCTTAATTGAGAAGCAGCTCTTGGTGCATCCTTTATTAAAAGATGGAGAGAGAGGTTTGGGGCAGATATTAGAAGGTGATGGGGAAAGAGAGAGTGAATTGCATCCAAATTCCTCACTATTTACTGGAACAAAGTGCTGAATTCTGTTCAGATTTTTTTTTAACAGCTCAGTACTGAGTTTCAATCTGCTCTGGTAAATCTATCCCTGGAAACCCTTTAACTCTTCGTTTGAGCTGCTCTCTGTGAGCACAGGATCTCCAGCTGAGTGCTAACTGCCTGTCAGTCTGTCTGCATCTGCTGTCTGTAGTGCAGCTCAGTAACTGGAAGTGGTTGGTGCTCAGGCTCTGCTTTTCCAGGGTATTTATTCAAATATGTGATGTTCTACCCATCTAACAGCAGAGCTGGTGCAGGTATTGTCCTTTCAGCAGCTCATCACAGCACGTTGCCTTAAATCTGCTTTTTTTACCTCAAGTTTTAATGGTCTAACAACCTTTTTTTTTTTTTTTTAAAGTGAAATAAATCAATGTGTTCCAATCTTCCCCAACCCAGCTCGACTCTGGGTTTACGGTCACAACCTCTTGCTTGCAAATCTTTCCTGATAAGAGTAGAATTTGCTCTGTCAGGAAAACCTTGTAGCTGCAAACAAAGACCTACTCCCTGGTGAACTCATGCTGGCAGCGTGGGGCTCAGCAGGAGAGAGGAGGAGTGTGGAAGGGGGGGCTGGCAGGCTGCTTGGTGTGTCCCTGCTTAGGGGCACGCCGGCTTGGCGGGTCCTGTTGTAACTTGTGAGCATCGAAACTGGAGGGTTTTTTTGCCTGTTCCTGCTTTTCCTGTGATGTCTTCTTCCCTACCCTCACTATCTCTTAATCTCATGTGCAGCTGGGAGTTCATTATTGCCTTGGAGCTGAGGAGATGCAGCACAGAGGGTCAGCAAGGCTACAAAATTATTTACTTCATGTATTTTGCACAAAGAATATTTTCTCTGTATTTTCTCCAGAGTAGAGAGAAAAGTTTTGTTCCTTTTTTCCTTCCCAAGCAGTATTGGAGGGTCACCCTGTGGTATCAGCAGAGCTGCTCAACATCATGGGACTTCACAACATCAATTGGAAGAGGGTTGACAGGATGGGGATGCTGGTGAAGAAGGATAAAGCAATTAGTGCTTGCTGCATCACCTCATTTTAGGAGATCAGTTTCTTCTCGGTGTCTGTCTGCCTCTGTCTTCTGCCTTGAGTGAGGACAAAGCTCGGGTCAGAGGAGGCTCAGAAGAGCTGCTGTGGTTTCAGAGGGAATGAGGAGTGGTGTCTGAGGATTGACAGGAGTGGGGAGGAGGAACCTAATGTGGAAAGCTGAGGGGAAAATGAGGACTTGATCAGACCTCGGGGACTCTTGTAACCCAAGAGTCTTTCACTTTCTCCACGGGGCAGTGTTGGAGAGAAGCCACAGTCCCTTGCATGGGAGAGAATTGCTCAACTCGAGGAAAATACCTTTCTGGTTGGACTTGGGGTACAGCAAGTTGCAACTGCAGAGGGTTTTTTTTTCCCTCCTTGTGAAAAAACCCTGGTGTAATTCCTTCTCCACCCTCGTTCCTCAGCCTTCTGCAAACTTGGACTCTGCACAGAGGAATACTTTGCGCCTGATGCATCAGAGGGTGTAGCCGCTGGTGAGCGCGCGAGCGAGGGCGCGGTAGGAGCTGTCTGTGTGTTACCACTTCATTGCGAGGGGAAGGAAGCCACGAGTGATCATCCTGCAGGTCCTGGATGTTAAGAACAGGTTTAAGAGGTGACCTGGAAACCAATAATAAGTACCAAAGTACATTTGGAAACTAGTAGCAAAGTTTCCCACAGATGAAGATGATGAGTTGAGTGACACAGATGTGTGGTGACGACCGAAGCACAGGGCAGAGTCTGACTGTGCTGTGTTAGATTTTACTAAGAGTTCAGGTTTCTTTCTCAATAACTTCCATGAAGGAGCAAGGAAATCAGTTGGATTTGCAGGAAAAGGCCCCAGATTTGTTAGGTACCTACTTGTTAAGTACTTCTTTTTGTTTTTCTCCTCTCACCTTTAATATTCCTCGGGCTTTACTTTGGGAGACAGTCTGTAGAGAATCTGGATTGCCTCGTGGATGCTGAAAACCTGGCTTAAAAAAGTGACATCACTAAACAAGGAGGTTCCTTTCCTGCACGTTCACTCAAGATAAAAAATATTGGACCTTCTTTTATGACAAGCAGGGACCTATTTTATCATATTGAAATTTAAAGGGGCCAAAAAGTCATGTCTGCAAGTGTGGGGAAAGCTGCCTGGCCCAGGTGTGGTGGCTGCTGTGCTGATCTCCTGGGAGCATGATTTGCTTCTAAATAAAAAGGGGTTACATGATGCAGTGGCCTGAAATCAGCAGGGAAAGCTCCCAGAAACCCAGGAGATCCCTCCCATCTGTTCCTTTGGTTTTTTTTCCACCAGTTATTTAACTCAAATTAACAGTTTTAAGTTCAGCCTCTTGTTTTTGGTGCAGCTCCTCTGGTTGTTGTAGTTCCCTGCCAGCTGGTTTTGCAGTAAAGGGTGTAGTTGTAAAGTTCTCAGCAAGTCTGTTTTCCTTCCACCCTCTCTCAGAAGACCCTGCAGGGTGCAGCTCCTGGGCTTTAAGAGACAACTTTCCATGTGACTTCCAGGAGCACTGATGGGCGAGTGCTCCATTGACGTCAGCCTTCAAATCATGATTCTAAAAAAGGGTTTTTTTAGGAGCTGCAGGCACCTCCCACTTCGTCATGCAAACCAGTAATTAGCCTTTTACCAAAGAACTTTGCAGGTGGTGGCAAGAACATGGTATCAGCCTGACTGAATCAGTGGTGGAGTCTGTTCCAGCTCAGTCCAAAAGGGGGCCAGCACATTGCTTGGCTATTTTTTTTAGAGTTGTGTGAGAGAAACTTTGGGCTACCTGAAGTGTTGGTCAGGACTCTTCTAAATTCATAAAGTTAACTAAAGCTGCTATAAATTATATGGACAGTGGAGATGATTTAGTTTTAAGATTTATCGCACTGATTCTTCCCTAAATTTATTCCCCTTTTTGGAGGAAGTGGTGTATAAATACTCTCCATTTTATCTTCACTCTGGAAATGGGATGATGGGGATGAGGGGAGGTGAGTGCAGGTACCTGGAAGTGTTGTTCTGAGTGAATGTGGTGGTGGGGAAAAGCCAATCCCTCCATTTTTAGTATTTACTGGTTGAATTCTTGATCTTCCTCCAAAACCAAAATATAGAGTGAAATGAGGTGGTTTTATCCCCTTCCAAAGGGAGACCTTCTAGTGACCTTCCAGTACCTGAAGGGGCTCCAGGAAGGCTGGGGAGGGACTTTGGACAAGGACAGGGAGTGACAGAACAAGGGGTGATGGTTATAAACTGGGAGAGGGGAGATGGAGATGAGATGTGAGGAAGAAATTCTTTGCTGTGAGGGTGGTGAGACAGTGTCCCAGGTTGGCCAGAGAAGCTGTGGCTGCTCCTCCCTGGAAGTGTTGAAGGCCAGGCTGGATGAGGCTTTGAGCAACCTGGTCTAGTGGAAGGTGTCCCTGCTGATGGCAGGAGGGGGTTGGAACTGGATGAGCTTTAAGGTCCCTTCCAACCCAAAACCATTTTGATGATTTAACTTTTTTCACAAGAGAAAACACCAGTGACTTCACTGAGCATCTTTATGGTGAGTGACAGGGCAGGGGCAGAAACCTGTTTTTTTTTTTTTCCCCTCTAACAGTGGTTTCTTCTCTCCCCAGGTGCTTTTGTCATCTGCTGGACTCCAGGACAAGTTGTGCTCCTCCTGGATGGTTTGGGCTGTAAGAGCTGCAACGTTCTAGCGGTGGAGAAATATGTCCTTTTGCTGGCAGAGATCAATTCGTTGATAAACGCTATTGTCTACTCTTACAGAGACAACGAGATGAGAAGCACCTTCCGCAGGATCCTCTGCTTTGTCTGTTATAGAAATTCCAAATACACCCCCACGGTGGTGAAATTAAACACCACAGACCGCAGAACAATTTCTCAAAACGGGCACTTTACTGTGGATTCTTCTATTTAGCTCTTGATCAGCAGCTGTTTTTGGAGGGAAAAGAGCAGAGGCTGAGAGCCACCTGCTTCTAAAGCAGCAGAGACTTTTAATGTGCTCAAGCAGAAATGTTCCTCTAGAACATTTGTCATCGAGAAAGGACAAGATGCTTTTTAAGGAACTGCTGGACGGTGCGTTTTTTAGGACAAACATACTTTTGAGTAGTTATTCTTATTAAAGACTGCTTGTTTCTAATGCAAAGTTGATTTAATTGAGCAACATCTAGACATAATTTAGGAATTTTCACGTGGTCTTTCAAAGAAGCAAAGTATTTTCATGGTCTTTCAGTATTACTGCCTTCAGAAATAATCACCCCAGTGGTTGTGTTACTCCAAAGAGCCAAAGCTCTTCAGCTTTATGTGTTGCTTCCTAAATAGCTGCTGAGTGTTTCCCCCAGAGAGTCTCATTCAGGTTTTGTTCCATCTGCTTCAGAACTTAAGATTCTTTTTTTAAGGCCTCTTCCAAGAGGAATGGGTTTGAATCGCTTCCTAAGTGCCTGTTACTGAATTTCAAAGTATTTTGGGGCTTGTGGAGGATGTTTTAGGAGCACCTAATTCTTTCCTAAAATGGAGAGAGGTGCTGTAACTAACTGCAGTGGTGTTTGTCTTCTGCTAAGTGATACCATGTGGGATTCCCAAGTCCATTGCCTATTTGGAAATGTGGAGTGAGTCATGTTCCCATTAAACCTTTTTTTTTACTCTAAAAACCCTTTGGGGACAGGTTTAGGGTTAGATTCTGAGGCAATCAGTATTTTTTGCCTTGGGTTTTAATGTGGAGTTTATACTTTAATACTCACTGCTCAAATCATGTGTGAACTGCTCAAATGTAGTCTTTTCCTTGGCAAAATTAGCAGTATTAATTAATATCAGTGCACATGTAGTTTTCTGATTTGCTGCATCTGACATGCAGTGTAAGTTGTCACTCTTGACTGTGAGGCTGTGACTGGAGGGCAGAGGCTCTGCTGGTGGCAGAATATTTGTGGCCAAGAAACAGTAAATACTTCTCTGGGTTTCCTTCACCTTCATGCTGTTAAAAGTTTAAGAGTGTGAATGTGCCTGTGACAACCCAAAATCCAGAGTTAGGCTTTTAGTGTCAGAGCAGAGAGAGGCTATCAGGAGGCAAACTTTGAAATATTGTCTAAATTTTTAATTTCAGGGTTGTTATTTAAAAAAAAACAAACCAGTCCTGTTGGATGATCAGCTTCCTGACTGATCCCCTCAGCTGGTTTTGCAGAGAAGACAACTTATGGGAGGATTTGTTACGTAAAATGTGTGGACTTGTTCTTGCAGAACATGGTCAGGAAGTGAGAGTGTGAAGGTGACAATCTCCTGGATTGACTAAAACAGTCTTGGAATCTGATTCCCATCTCTGTGTCCCAGAGACTTTTTGAATAAATATTTTTGTCCTGGGTTTTAGGAAAAAAAACAAAGACTTGGAATTTTTCCCTAATCCCCTCCCCTGGGAAAAGTTCCATCCTCCAGTTGTGTGGTGTGATGCTGGAAGGGAAGGATACTGACCTCCATGCTTGTGTCCATGGTGACTTGCTGTGTGGTGGCTCTGCTCCTGATCTGCCTTCTGGGTAGATTGTCCTTGAGAGCATCGTGCAGGACTGTGCATGTGTGTCTGGAGGGTTTTTAGCCTCCAGAAAGATCATAAAAAGAACTGGAAGAAGTAATTTTCAGCCAGCTATTTGCAGCCAGAGCCAGGGGGTGAGGCTACAGCCTTGGGTTGTTGCTTGCAAACACCAGACTTGGCTGGTTTGGGGGAAATTTCACACCATGACAGCATATGATGTGGTAGGGCTAAGAGAAGGCGTAATTTTTATTGCCAAAGACTTGTAGTTACTTTAATTTCCCTGGAAAATAGTGTTATCAGGATCCAGGTCCACACTGCAGTGGAAGCAGGAGGAGAATTAGCAGGAGGTGGAGGAAAACTGGAATAGTGAACACCTGGAAAACTGTTACTGGGAGTGATGGAGCTGGGACAGAGCAAACTTCAACCTTTTGTTTCTGCTTCCCTGAACATTCCCCAAAGCAGGAAGTGCATGAGCCCTGCTTCTTGAAAAGCTAATTCTCTAATTAAATACAGGCCAAGCTCTGTTTTTTTTCTTTTATTAATGAAGGGGGAGGAGGAAATGTGGAATTTCACATTGCTGAGGTGTGAGATGAGTACCAACCTGATTGAACCAGGGGGAGGTGTGTGTGTGTGTGTGTAAAGAATTGACTGTATTTGGGTGTGAATGAATCTCTGCAGTGGGTGAGATGACACTTGGCTCCTAAAAGAACTGCAATTGGGTTTTTGTGCCCAATTGGGCCTTTAATAAGCTGCACACGTTGTTCCCTGAGGGATCTGGTAATAAGTCTGACCTCAACCTCCTGCTGGCTGCTTGTCAAGCTGTGTTTCAGCAGTGTGATCCTGTTCCAACAAGTGCTTTCCTGTAAGTCATTGGGAAGACTCTGGATGCTTTATGTGAAGATCATCTCTGAGGGTTTTTCTAGTATTTCAAATGCCTTATTTAAGTTTAGCCCAACTGACAAACCAGTAGACATAGAATCATCAAATGGTTTTGGGTTGGAAGGGACCTTAAAGCTCATCCAGTTCCAACCCCCTCCTGCCATCAGCAGGGACACCTTCCACTAGACCAGGTTGCTCAAAGCCTCATCCAACCTGGCCTTAAACACTTCCAGGGAGGAGCAGCCACAATTTCCTTGGACAACGTGTTCAAAGGAAGTTCTTTACATACTAAAGAACCATTCACACACAATGCTGATGGAAAAATATCTGAAGGATTTGGTTTGTACCAAGCAGAATATCCTGCCTCCCCAGAGGATGTCATTACTTTCTGTATAAAAATGGTGAATCATGGTAACTGAATGTACAAATGTGTTTTGTATGATTTCTCAAAGGTAAATACTGATTAGTGTAAGGAGGAGGGGGAAAAAAAAGTGCCAGACCTTTAATGGAGCTTGTCTCTGAGCGATGGCTGGCACCCATCAGGAAAGGAGGAGAGTTGCCTGGAATTCTTCACTGAGATTTCTCTTCCTGAGTGACTTGGGACTCTTGAATTTCTCGTTGTTTCCAGCTGGCTGTTAACAGATGAGAGAGCAGGAAATTAGGAGTCATAGAAAGTAGCTTGGAAAATGCTGTTTTGAGGGAGATTTGGAAAGAAATGGTGAATCAATGAGGCAGAAGAAGATAGGAAGAGGATTTTTAACAGCCCTTGCAGCAATGAAGATGAGGGAGGGGAGAGGGGGAGACACAACTAGTGTATTTAGAACATGCATCACAAAAAAGAGAGGGGTTTAGGCTGGTCAGTGTTCCACATGACTTTCTAGTTTTATTTAATTTCTAGTTTTATTGACTTGCTAGTTTTATTTTGGAAACACCAAGCTTTGTCTAACTACATGGAGACAGGAACCACGTTGTGTTTTCCACTTGCTGTTTTGTGTCCTAAACAAGATGCTGCAGTGAAGGGTGTGGTGTTATCCAATTACATGTTTGTTTCCCAAAGCTGCTTCAAAAACTTTGAAAGTATAATTTTGTCACTGGATGCAGAGCCAGGTTTATGGGATAGCTTGGTTTTTTTTATTCACAATCCACAAATTATACTTAAATGTGGTGATATCCCTCTTTTCAGTTTGAGAAGACCCCTTACCTCATTTTTTAACTCTCAGGATGAAACTGCTTTTAAAGCTTCATTGCTGATTTCATCAACTTTTCTTTTTTTTAAGAGGAAATTTCCTTGAAATTAGTGTGTGTGGGGGGTTTTTTGTGTGTAGTTTTTGTTTTCTGGGGGTTTTTTGAGTGTAGTTTTTGTTTTCTGGGGGTTTTTTTGAGGCATGTGGGACTTGTTCTAGACTTATTAGGAGGAAGAGACACCTAGGAATTATTTTAAAGGGATCAAATATGGGACAAGCAAGAACACACAACTTGATCAAAGATAAGTCATATGGTTCCAGGAATGAGAGGTCGTGCCTTGCTGACTGGTTGGAATTCCTGAAGCAAACTGCTGCCAAAAGTAATATGGATTTTTGGTGTGGTTTTTTTTTTTGGGGGGAGGGGAGCATTGGAGATTAATATTGTAGGGACTGATGAACTCTGGAGGTTTATTTTATTGAAGAAAATCCAACAATAAAAAGAAACTCCCACAACCTGCAGGAAGGGCTAACACAGAGTAAAGGGGAAAGTGAGATTAATAAGGGGAAGGTGGTGATGGTGGGTTTTTCTTTGTTTTCTTTGTTTTTTTTTAAAAAAACTTTGTCATCTCTCTGACCTACTGAGAGACAGAAAATGCAAATCAAAGGTTCTGTTAAAATCTAAGTGTAGCCAATGCAAAAATTAAGCTTTTTGGAGTCAGTTGTGCTTTTGAGTCTTGGAAAAATGCTGGAATATCAAGGTTGAGAGTTTATTTTTAATATGGGAGGATGATTGGTGTGCTGCCTAGGTCCCCTGGTCTGCATGGTGGTGGTAGGTAAT